>NW_024055461.1:2725191-2816571 GCF_902713615.1 Scyliorhinus canicula
GCCTCCTGGGCTGTCTGGGTCTCCATCAATTCCCTGTTGGTTACCTTCAGGGACTCCAGCAGCTCCAACTTCAGCTCCTGGAAGCAGCGCAGCAGAATCGCCTGCTGCTCCTGGGCCCACTGCCTCAGCTCCTCGAGGCCTTCGCCAGCCGCCATTTTTTCTTCCTGCCCCCGTTTTTTCAGAAACACTTTCCTCGGGTTTCTTCCTGCCGTGCTCCTGGTCCGGACCATGGGACCGTCGGGGTCAACTCCTGCCTTCTTCCCCCGTTGGGGTTCGCCGCTGCAGCTCCGTTGGGGTGAAAAGAGCCCCAAAGTCCGTTCTCCGCGGGAGCCGCTGAACGTGCGGCTTAGCTGATCATCGCCGCCACCAGAAGTCCCTCCCCCCTTCCCTTCTGAGCAACAGGGACAGACTCTGTGCCAGACACCTCCGTACCCCATGGCTTACCCCTGGTATTGATCAGGATCGCGACCCCTCTAGTCTTTGAAACTAGCCCTGCATGAATCACCTGACTGACCCAGCTTTTCCTCAGTCTAACCTGGTCTGTTACCTTAAGGTGGGTCTCCTGCAACATCACCACGTCCCCCCCTGCAGTATCCAAAGCGGTATACTTGTTACTAAGGGAACGACCACAGGGGATCCTTTGTACTGACTGCTTCCTCCCAGTCCCTCTCACCGCCACCCACCTATCTTTATTCCTCGGAGTAACTACATCACTGAAACTTCTATCTATGACCACTTCTGCTACAGAATGATCAGCAGTTCATCCAGCTCCAGTTTCCTAATGTGGTTTCTGAGGAGCTTGCAGATGGGTGCACTTCCCAAAGGTGAAATCAGCAGGGACACTGACAGCGTCCCTCACCTCAAACATTCTGCAGGAGGAACATTGTACTGCCTTCCCAGCCATACCCTCTAGATAAAACAAGAAAAAGAAGGAAGACCTTACCTGTTATTCAGTCAACCCTATAGGTTAGAGGATGTGGAAGGGTGGGGGACACTACAAGTGTAGTGTCTCTGGTTAGCAACCGCCCAACTGATATACAGGTACCCAACAAAATTCTCCCGCAAATCCCCACCGCCGACTTCCTGCAGCTCTAAAGGTAAGGTTTTTTGAAGAGGGAAAACTTACCTTCCCGACAGACCCCTGCACACTGCTCCCGCCGAAAATCTGGGAGGGGAAGAGGAGAAAAGGCCGGAAGGACACCAAAGGGAACAACGGGGAGGGTGGGCAAACTTCCCCCCCCCCCCCCCCCCCCCCCCCCCCCCGTCTCCCAGGCAATCATAGGAAAACACAGCGACGTGACGAGGAAGTAAAGAGAATGGGAGGACGGGGAGAGAAAGGGGGGGGGAACACGGGGGGGTGCGGGAGGTGGAGAGGAGGGCAGGGAGGGCGGGATGCGGGCACCACAAGCCGAGCCAGAGGCGGCGGCAGAATGTAAATAGGTAAATTAAGGGAAGGATAAGACAAACCTCAACATTTATAACACTAATCTTCGTCGGGGAGGTTTGACTTTTCAAGTCATCGTTTGGCCCGAGGCTGAGGATTTAATCATTGGTGACTACAAGCTGCCGGATCAGCTACGTGTCTGGTAAATGGAGAGACCTGTTATGAATGAGAAGGAACCGATCATTTTTGGTTTCACTGATAGGTGCCACTAATGTCCCTCAGATATCATAGATCTCCGCAGTCCGCCAGGATTGTCCTTCCTTTAGTTATTACAGCTCTTTGGGCAGGTGGAGGCAGTCACACGCGCCTCCGAGATCTTTCTCCATGTCTGCTTTTCTATCTCTCATTGACTGTTTTGGGGCCTATCGTACACTGCCATCATGCGATTGACCCCATTATAATGTTTAGGTTGAGGAGCGTGCTGAGATATCATCCTTCCTCACTGCAGTGATTGATTCCTTGGTTAATGTTGCGTCACCGCCTGCTCTTTTACGCCGTCCCCCCATCTCACATGAAAATTCTATACCTCGGAATATTGAGCTGACTGTCCTTCCCCTCCCCCAACCATATCTATGTATCAGCAATAATATCCTACTTCCATGTGTTAATGAACGCCGACAGTTCACCAGGCTCACGGTAGCATGGTGGTTAGCATCAATGCTTCACAGCTCCAGGGTCCCAGTTCGATTCCTGGCTGGGTCACTGTTTGTGTGGAGTCTGCACGTCCTCCCCGTGTGTGCGTGGGTTTCCCTCCGGGTGCTCCGGTTTCCTCCCACAGTCCAAAGATGTGTGGGTTAGGTGGATTGGCCATGCTAAATTGCCCGTAGTGTTAAGGTTAATGGGGGGATTGTTGGGTTACGGGTATACGGGTTATGTGGGTTTAAGTAGGGTGATCATTGCTCGGCAACAACATCGAGGGCCGAAGGGCCTGTTCTGTAATGTTCTATTATTCGTAAGATCCCGTACATTAAAACATATGCCATCCAGCTTTACCATATTCCTTGAGCCTCAATATATCTTTGCACTGGGTTCCAGACTGACTTGGTTTTGCTTCTATATTTGGTTTTGCCTCACTCCCTACTGTACCTTCACTCTGTATCCCAGCACCCAAACGACCACCTATCTATTCAAATTCAATTTCCCTGCACTTGGCCCATAGCCGTTTAAGCCTTGGCATCGCAAGTGTAATCTAACTATTTATTAAATGTTATGAATTTATCTGCGTCCACCACGCAAACCTCCCACAGGCTTGGATTGAAACGCTTTCCCTCAAATCCCATCTTGGAGTCACTTTTGCGGTCGCAGACACGCATGTCTGCACGCTTCACTATCGGCCTCAGACCACCGTTGCTCTTTCACTCTCTTCCTCCGCCCTTGTGCAGCTGTGTCACCCACAGTGCCGTGAACATGTTCCGGCTGCAACTTCCCAGAGAAACAACCACTCTCACCATCTTTCAGCACAACAAAACGGCTCTTGAGTAAGATGCACTCGGGGACATTTCCTCACGACTGTCTGCCCCCTTCTTTGGACTGGTAATCTCCCGTTCACTCTCTGACTGCACTTCGAAATGAAATGAAATGAAAATGCTTATTGTCATGAGTAGGCTTCAAATGAAGTTACTGTGAAAAGCCCCTAGTCGCCACATTCCGGCGCCTGTTCGGGGAGGCTGTTACGGGAATCGAACCGTGCTGCTGGCTTGCTTTGGTCTGCTTTCAAAGCCAGCGATTTAGCTGTGTGCTAAACAGCCCCATACTTCTGTCATACAAAACACTTCTGTCCCCATACAAAACACTTCTGTCAGCTGCGGGGAAACCATGTCTAAAAACGTGCTATCAGAACCTTTTCAGCCTCGCTGCGCCGCCAGCCGATTCCCAAGCTCCGAAACCCGGCTTTCAGGTGGTCAAACCTGTGTCGCATCTTGCAAATGTGTTCATCCAGACGGCAAAGAGTGTCTCGGAATTCCTGCATACTGCGCTCCGTGCAACACACTGGGCTGAGCTCCCCAGTCGTACATTTAGGTTGAAAAGGCTCTTATGTTAAATTTATGCCAATTAGAAAAATATTTAAAAGCTGTAACTCTTACATTTCCTTAATGTAACTTTAAATTGGAGTAAAACAACTTTCCCAGAGCATACCAATCAACTTCATCTATCGTAAGCTCTACTGCTCCAGCAGGGCAAGACCAGTTTCTTAAATCGTGGATTTAGAAAGCAAGAAGCAAAGAACACCTGTTGATATTCCCTCCCTCTGACTTTATCTTACTCAGGTAAGGTCTCTCCCAATGTTCCTGCACCCACCAACTCCAACTTTTTCTCATTAGGTAACTTGCTCATTCCAGGTATCAATCCAGTCATCCTCCTCTGAACCACCTCAGCTACATTTATATCACCACTCAAATAATGAGGCCAAAATTGGATACAGTATTTTATACGTCGTCTAACCATACATCTGTCCTCTCTCTCTCACACACACACACACATCTTCCTATCTCCCACTCTCTTTTTCTTTCTCTCTCTCCCTCTCTCCTTCTCTCTCTATCGAATGTTGTAATGGGTTGGAGCGATGGTCCAGTGTGTTCTATTTGCAAACAGGCTCACTGATTTGTCAAATCTATTTCTTGTCCTGAGGTGGAAGAAGTTTCATGGCTCCGTGACTGAAAACATAAGTTTCACTGCTATACTTTTTCTGTTATATTTGTTTACAAATAGACCTCGCAATGTTAATATTTCGACGTTGACTTGCGGGCACATGATAAGTACTGAGGAAACAGATCTTTGATTTACTGCACAAAACACACCCAGATGCTTCCTGTAAATGTCTTCGAGCATTTTATTCTGCCCCAGCCCCGAAAATGCAGTCGACTGTGTTGCTGCCAAACACTGTGTGGGATTGATTCGAGTGAATAAAAATGAACAAAATTAGTCTTGACCGTCCAAACTAAAGAACTGTTTCAGTCGAAAAAGACATTTTATCTGGTATTTACTCAAAATAACAATTTTCTTTGGTGCCATGTTCACAGTACCAGAATGTCTGAAATTGATTAATATTTAATTTGTATTATTTCCAAATAAAAGGCATTCAAGTTATTGAAACGCGTTTATGTGCACCAGTCAGCTAAAGGGTTTCTTATACTTGAAAGGTATCCTTGTGTTCTGCAGTTTAATTTCTAGTAATCTTCTTTACTTAATAGTCTATCTCCTAATTACCACTGAGTGGAGAAATGGCCAGTTTATGACCTGCTTCAGTGGAAGAAAAAACATTAAAACATTTTTTTTTTAGAGCAACCAAGTTTGTTCCAATTGAGGGGCAATTTAGTGTAGCCAATCCACCTAAGCTGCACATCTTTGGGTTTGGGGGTAAAACCCACACAGACAGGGGGTATAATGGGCAACTCCACACGGGCAGTGATCCAGAGGCGGGATCGAACCCGGGTCCTTAGCGCCGTAGTCCCAGTGCTAACTGTGCCACGTGTCGCCCGAAGATGAAACATTATTCTTGCGATATTGTGTAGTATGCCGCAAAGTCCTGATAGCCTGTGTTCCAACACCATTGAATGTTAGACAATTGGAGGCCAATAAAAATCGATTGCTGAAGATACTTTGCTGATCGCCGTGTCCATTCTGATTTATTAACCTTTCCTGTTAAAGTTTGATGTAAATTAATGTTCTCTGTCAAATCATTGCCTAATTATCAGGCAAGTGGGCTTCTTTTACTACTAATTTTCACAGGCTGTATTTGACGCAGGAACAGTTCACAAAATATAAGAGGAAATATGTAGAATGCGAGGAATTCTTATCTCCGGAAGCAAATTGCACAGCGATAGCCATCCACACTGTAAATAGAATCACATGATTCATCCCCCGCTTTTAGTTATAAAAATTGATAAGAATTCTCTGGTAGATTATACTTATTGTTGCCATGGGACAGATACCCAGAGTTGGTGCAAAACAGACTGACAGTCTCCTTGTTCACTGTCAATATAATTTAATCTTTCAAATCCCCATTCTGAGGCGTGTCGAAATTACTGGGCTGAATTTACAAAGGATGAGATTTATTTTATCATTAACATATGCTTAATTACAGCCAAGGGAGATCTTGCAATGAATCCATTCAGCCAAGCAAATGTCCCGAATGAGACAAATGCCCACTTTTAATAATAAATTATAAATCTCTGAGTCCTTCTGTTGGGGTGTGGAAGGTGGGACGTGGATCCAGCGCCGCCTCCACCAGTGGAATCAACAGGCGGCGCCTGGAAAGCCGCCCCCTTCTGCCGGGTATTTAAATGCCGCTCACTGGGATCCGAATCCACAGTCCGGGAGCTGGTTTGTTCACTGAGTTCCTGACACACCATTTCCCCCAAATGACCAGAAGGATGAGGTGGGCCATTCTCTCAGTTTGTTGCTGGACTTTCTTATCCCGTGAGTAGTTTTATTGTCCAAGTCTCTCACTGTTACTGTCTCAGTGGTAGTCTCTATGGAATGTTCAGAGTCACCAATCATTTCACCAGCATTAATCCTCGGGCTTTCTGATATATTTGTACAGGGTTCCAGTCAGATTTGGGTTCACTCAGCCAGAGGCAGAGACTGGTCGTCCCGGAAGGCTCCTCGAAGTCTGGCTTGTAAAGTCAGTGGGCTCGCCTTGGGTTCACGCTTACTGATATTGGATCCGGCAGATTCCGGGGCAGGAATTGGAGTGTTGGTGTTCTATCAGAGTTCGTCCAACAAATACTACGCCCCAGAGATTCAGAATAGATTTATTGCATCAAAAGACCTTTTAAGCAGCATCTTCACTTTGGACATGAAGAACCTGCAGACTGAAGACACCGCAATCTACTACTGTGCTTGGCAGTCGAAAAACCCCGCGACGCGTGCACAGAGTTTACTGACAATACAAAACCCACACTCTGCCAATTTCATTGTGACTGGGTAAATGCTCGCTTGTAGAATCTAACTATATTTAGATGGCCGTTGTGTCTCCGGCATTGTCCAAGTAACAAGGTTTCAGATGGAAATGAGTTGATGACTATTTGTTTATCAATTGACACTTTCAATATCCATGTTTTCCTCACTGAAGAATAAAATATTAGAGTCAATTATGAAGAATGAATGCTGTCTACAAATATAATTATATCTTTATGAAGATATATTGAGACACTACTTTGGGGCTTCTTCGAAAATATTTAAAGTAATCGATTTCTGTGCATTTTGTGTAGAGCCGGTTATTGTATGACACCACCCAGGGAATGTACCATTGTGCCTCGTTGACTTCTGGGGCCAAGGAACCAGGGTGACGGTAACGGCAGGTAAGACCCATACGTTTATTCAGCAACTGTTCTATTTTGTCCTTGTTTTATATTTGTCTCCATTTTACGAATCCATTCGTTCACTAAAAGAGGTTTGGTGGATTATGTGTTGAGATGTTTTTTTGCCATATATCATGTGAATTTGTTGAGAAGGGGGGTTATCCAATTCTGCAGTTTCCTGAAAAAAGGTCCTGATGAGGTATTCAGTCCCTGGTTGTTGCGATTTGTGTTTATGTGTGGGGGACATTGTGTGGCCGGGTTACTTTGATGCCTGGTGAACAGCTTGGCAGGTTTATTGTGTCTGATCTCAGTGACATCTGATTGCTAGTCTGTCCTGATCTAATGCAAATTGTAAATGCTTAAATATGGTTTAAATATGATTGTTGTCAGTAAGATTTAGCCGTTAGATTTTTGCTTTCAGATATTTCGTGATAATCTAATTGTCGTCTTTTAATCAATGCCCATTGATGCTTATATGCAATATTGCAAAGTTCAAAGTAATTATTCCGATACATGTATATACAAAGGTATCATTTACATAGTGGTTACATTGTGGTTCTAAAACCAGATGTTAATAAAGAATTATAACGTCACAATGTTGACTTACTGATCATTTTCCGTCGGTGCACAATGGTATTGTCAATATTCCCAATCTCTGATATTTTAATTATGTATTCGTTCTGCTTTGTCAGTGGATTCTAAATTGTCATTTCCTTGAAATGCTATATTGATACAACTGGAAGAGCACCTTTAGAATTATGTTGCTGCTCTTTGAAGCGATGTGAGGTGCGGTTCAGCCCGGCAGTGATGTTATTTGTTGTTAGCCGTTGAGTAGAGTGTGTGTCGGAGCTGTTTCTAATGAGAAATACTTTTGAAACTGTTGGGCTTTTTTGCATTCTGTAGCATACTGTTGCATCTATTTAAAGCGATTTGTCGCAGGTCGGTTCCAGAAAAAAAATTCAGTTATGGTATATTAGTCCATGATTTAAATAATAGTGAACATTGCACGTTGTACGATTAAGCATTTATTCAGTACGTGAATTATGATTACAATCCTAATCTGCATAATTAGCAGATTTGCTCCTTGGGGAGTAAAATTAACATAATTCAAAGCATTTAAATGTAGCAAGTCATCCGGATGTTAACCAAAGACATATTTTATTAATATTCTTTCGTTAGGGTGGCACGTGGCGCACTGGTTAGCACTGGGACTACGGCGCTGAGGACCTGGGTTCCAAGGTCACTGTCCGTGTGGAGTTTGCACATTCTCCCCGTTCTGCGTGGGTTTCAACCCCAGAACCCAAAGATGTGCAGGTTAGGTGGATTGGCCATGTTAAATTGGCCCTTAATTGGAAAAATAATAATAATTATGAAAAAAATATATTCATTCGTTAATACTTTATCATTTATTATAATTCTGTGGTTCACTGTGCACAATTAAAGCATGAGGAATTCTATGTTCATTGTTCTTTGAAAGTTGCCACTCAAGTGGATAGAGCTGTGAAGAAGGCCTATGGTGTGCTAGCGTTCATTAGCAGAGGGATTGAATTTAAGAGCCGTGAGGTGATGATGCAGCTGTACAAAACCTTGGTCAGGCCACATTTGGAGTACTGTGTGCAGTTCTGGTCACCCTCATTTAGGAAGGATGTGGAAGCTTTGGAAAAGGTGCAAAGGAGATTTAACCAGGATGTTGCCTGAATGGAGAGTAGGTCATACGAGGAAAGATTGAGGGTGCTGGGCCTTTTCTCATTGGAATGGAGAAGGATGAGGGGCGACTTGATAGAGGTTTATAAGATGATCAGGGGAATAGATAGAGTAGATAGTCCAGAGACTTTTTCCCCGGGTGGAACACACCATTACAAGGGGACATAAATTTAAGATAAATGGTGGAAGATATAGAGGGGATGTCAGAGGTAGGTTCTTTACCCAGAGAGTAGTGGGGGCATGGAATGCACTGCCTGTGGTAGTAGTTTGAGTCGGAAAATTATGGACCTTCAAACGGCTATTGGATAGGTACTTGGATTAGGGTAGAATAAGGGAGTGTAGGTTAACTTCTTAAGGGCAGCACGGTAGCATTGTGGATAGCACAATTGCTTCACAGCTCCAGGGTCCCAAGTTCGATTTCGACTTGGGTCACTGTCTGTGTGGAGTCTGCACATCCTCCCCGTGACTGCGTGGGTTTCCTCCGGGTACTCCGGTTTCCTCCCACAGTCCAAAGATGTGCAGGTTGGGTGGATTGGCCATGACAAATTGTCCAAAATTCTATGATTAACCTAGGACAAAAGTTCGGCGCAACATCGTGGGCCGAAGGGCCTGTTCTGTGCTGTATTCTCTATCTATCTAAACAAATTCTAGACTGAAGCAAATTTCAAATTGTGTCTGAAATTCTTTCAATACAAACAAACTGTTTTTTGTGTTTTGTGAGGGCTTTGAATCAATTGATTTATCCCTGATCACGGGAGCTGAATTAAAGTTTGCAGTTACTTGGAACATAAAAATGAGTTATATATTTCCGTAAATAGCCTGTTCTTAAACATTTGGCAGCTGTTACGGCCACACTATTCCTTCAACACCTTTGCGAATTACGAGCAATTAAATAAGTTTTTAAATTCTGAAAGCTGAACATCGTTATTTCGTCATATTATTTTTTAAATTGTAGAAAGATAAAGGTAGCCTAAGACTAACAAATAAACACCTGCAATTCAGGCAGACTAATATAATTACTCAAGGTTAAACATAATTTTAATTTAATGACAATATCTTGTCTCGCAAAGCTATGCTGCGCATAGGATAGAATTATGGGAGAAGAAATAAATAAAATCAACCTTAACATTTAATTCTTCTGAAATAATAAATTGAATCACAGCATCTCAACTCCATTTGCTCCGAGGTTTCCGTGACACTGATGATCTGAATGAATTGTCCCCTTTCAGTTCTACCCTGTTCATTTGGACCTGCTTTCAATAAGCCACACAATATATTTACAACTCATTTAGAGCGACTCCGAGAATTAGAGGAGGATTATATAAAAGATTGTTATCACAAAACAGCAGCACCGTTACTGATTACAAACTCTCCAACTGTGCATATTTTGTTATGACTCAGTATGCAATTTAATCTGGAAAGTCCTAATTTAACAAAACAGACCATTTAAGAAACCATTCTAGGTGCGATATAATTCAGGCCAGATTTCAAAATATGTGCAATTTTACGCATTTTGTGAAATACTTTCTGATAATGTACTGAATTTATGATATATCAATGTGTTCATAAAATAGGGAGAGTCGGTTTAAAAAAGGCAGGCGAATGCATTGTTCATTATAAATTATTCAAATCTAATTATATAAAGTAAAAAATAATATTTATTTCTGAACATTACTTGTAATAATGTGATTGTTTTGCTTAACACAAATTAATGCTATATTAATTGAACTAGTCACGTTATTTTACTAAGTTCAGGAAGAAATTGGTTTTCAAATGTTATTATTATATAACAAAATTAGTTAAAAATAGCATTAACTTGCAATGAAATATTAGCGCTGATTACATCAACCCAAGTGACCTCTCAAAATTGAGTACACACTGAGCAGAATTACAGTGAGTGTAAAATCTCAACTGTTGAAGATAACTTATATCTGTATTTTAAATAAATTTTGATAGCAATGCTTTCTACTCAGCTGTGTTCAGGTCGATAAAGTATTTCGTTTTATTGATCTTATTGGTTATTTTTTAAAATACATTTAGAGTACCCAATTGTTATTTTTTCCAATTAAGGGTCAATTTAGAGTGGCCAATCCACCTAACCTGCACATCTTTGGGTTGTGGGGCTGAAACCCTCGCAGACATTGTGAGAATGTGCAAACTCCACACGGACATTGACCTAGGTAATGAACTCGAACCCGGGTCCTCAGCGCCGCAGTTTTACTTTATACAATTAGATTTGAATAATTTATAATGAACAATGCATTCGCTTGCCTTTTTTAACCGACTCTCCCTATTTTATGCTAACCACTGCGCCACATGCCGTCTTCATTGGTTATTTTCAATTGCGAAATCATATCAATTGAGCCGGTAATCTGTTGTAAATATGAATATTCCCTGGTTGCTTCATAGTTGCTATGTTACTGAGTCCCGGTTATGAACATCAGGTTGCCCAGAATCTGTAATAAATAATACTGCACTACAAATAAGAAAAATTAAATTTTACAAAGTTTTCAATGTTCCAAAGAGCAGCGTCTGTTCTGATCAGACAAAAGGCTGGGGGTTGTTTTGATAACATGTATGCAGAATGTCCAATAACGTGCTTCAAATAATCAGCAAGGGAACCTGATATTTGGAACAATTATTTCGATCGATTCTTTGAAGAACGGCCACAGGCAGGAAAAGACTCGAATGAAATGCACTGGTCCGCTTGGGTCACAACATGGGGCACCAGATCATAGGCCGATATGTGTGTGAAACATTCTAAGTGATGCATTTAATTAATTAGCTTTCAAAACAACCTTCAAGTTTTAGTATATCTGATTGGTTCAGTTCCTTGAACAGCCACAGGCACCTTCGCTTTACTATCATTGGGCGGGATTCTCCAGTCCGCCAGCCGCGTGCTTCCCAGCCGCGTGTTTCTCGGCCGCGCGTCGATCGCTGGAGGCGGTATACTGACTTCCCGCTGATCGTCAATGGGATTTCCTATTGTAAGCATCCCATGCCACAATGAAACTCACTAACGTGTGTGCGCTGCCGGTGGGTAAATCGAATTGCAACGGCCAGAGAACTCCGGCAATTATTTCATCATTATTAAATGGAATTTGATATGGTTTCGGTGATGCACATTATGACCCCTTCTTTCAAAATAATTTGTTAATAACTATTTGTGTTGTGTTTCCTATAATCGAAGCGTTTAATAGCACAGAGGACGATATTCACCACTGAATATCCAGGCTTGGGCTGACAAGTGGCTTGCTCCATTCGTGCCACACAATGCCAGGCAATGGCCATCCAGCAGTTCCACGTGCCCATTCCTCGAAGGAGAGCAGCTGTGCCTGCGTCTGGTTCCTAGGGAACCACTATTTGCAGTCCATTCATGGCTTTCGAGTAGTGGTTTGTGACTGAAAACTCGTAGAAACCAGCTGCAGCGTTGATCTTATTCATACCTTTTACGCTTCAGTGGACTAAGTGGAGAACCTCCAATGTTTGTACACGTTGCCCACATCAAAGAGAAGAAAATGCACGATTTCACTATACCTGACTTCCTTTGATGTGGCCAATGATTACATAGAGTCATGGACGTTTACAGCATGGAAACAGTCCTGTCGGCAAGCTGGTTCATGCCGCACAGTTTCCATCACTAAGTTAGTCCCACTTGCCTGCATTTGGCCCATATCCTTCTGCACTCACCCTGCCCGTGTTACTGTCTAACTGCTTTTTAAAGAACAAAATTGTACCCCGCCACCACCACTGCCTCTGGCAGCCCATTCCAGATGCTCACCAAACTCTGTGTGAAGAAATTTCCCCTCTGGTCTCTTTTGTATCGCTCCCCTCTCACCTTAAACTTACGTCCTTTCGTTCTAGACTCCTCTATCTTTGTGGAAAAGTGTCGACTATTTACCTTATCGATGCTCCTCATTATTTTATAGACCTCTATAAGATTACCCCTAAGCCACCTACACTCCAGGGAAAAAAGTCCCAATCTATCCAGCCTCTCCTTAGAACTCAAACTATAAAGTCCAGGTAGCGTCCTCATAAATATCTTCTGCGCTCTTTCTAGTTCAACAATATCCTTCCTATAATAGGGTGAGCAGAACTGAACACAATATTCGAGGTGCCGTCTTACCAATATCTTGTACAACTTTACAAGACGTCCCAACCTGTATACAGTATTCTAATTAATAAAATCTAGCATGCTGAATGCCTTCTACACCACCCTGTCCACCTACGATTCCACCTTGAAGAAGCGATGAACCTGTATTCCTAGATTTCTTTGTTCTGTAACACTCCCCAAATCCCTGTCATTAACTGAATAGGTCCTGCCCAGATTTTATCTACCAAAATGCATCACCTCACATTTATGTCAATTATGTACCCAAATGTCAATCTCGCCCTGGATTCCGTGAGATTTAACCTTTTGCAACAACCTACCATGCAGTAGCTTGTCAAAAACCTTGCTAATGTCCATGTAGGCAACGTAGACCGCACTGCCCTCATCTACCTTCTTGTTTACCTCTTCAAAATATCAATCAAATTCGTGAGACATGACTTTCCCCTTACAAAGCCATGTTGACTTTCCCTGATTAGCCCTTGCCTGTCTAAATGCCTGTAGATCCTGTCCCTCAGAATACCTTCTAACAACTTACCCACTACAGAAGTAACACTCACCTCTCCTGCGCCTGTTGATGATTTAAATATCTCAGCTAGGGCCGCGGCAATTTCCTCGCTAGCCTCCCGCAACATCCTGGGATACATTTCGTCAGGTCCCGGAAATTGTCTATCTTTATGCGCTTTAATATCTCCATCACCTCCTTCTCTGTAGTATGTACACTCCTCAATACACCACTTTTTATTTCTCCAATTTCCCTAATATTCATGCCTTTCTCAACAGTAAATACTGACGAGAAATATTCATTCAGGTCCTCTCCCATCCCTTGTGGATCCGCACATAGATGGCCCTGTTTATCCTTAAGAGGCCCTACCCTCTCCCAAGTCACTCTTTTGACCTTTATGTGGCCGGAAAAGCTCTTTGGATTTATCTTTGCCTTATCTGCCAAGACAATCTCATGTCTCCTTTTTGCCCTCCTGACTTCTCTCTTAAATCTAATCCGACAAGCCCTATACTCTTCAAGGGATCCACGCGATTCTACCTGCCTATGCATGTCAAATGCCTCCTTCCTCCTTTTGACCATAACCTCAATATTCCGAGTCATCCAGGGTTCCCTACTTCTACCAGCCTTACCCGTCACTCTAAGAGGAATGTGCTTACACTGAACCCTAGTCAACACACTTAAAAAAAATGTTTTAGAGTACCCAATTATCTTTTTCCCAATTGATGGGCAATTTAGTGTGGCCAATCAACGTAACCTGCCCGTCTTTGGGTTGTGGGGGTGAAACCCATGCAAACACGGGGAGAGTGGGGCAGCAGGGTAGCATGGTGGTTAGCATAAATGCTTCACAGCTCCAGGGTCCCAGGTTCGATTCCCGGCTGGGTCA
This sequence comes from Scyliorhinus canicula, assembly GCF_902713615.1. NCBI lineage: Eukaryota > Metazoa > Chordata > Chondrichthyes > Carcharhiniformes > Scyliorhinidae > Scyliorhinus > Scyliorhinus canicula. The sequence continues at coordinate 2,739,139 of NW_024055461.1, forward strand.
CTGTCTGTGTGGAGTCTGCACGTCCTCCCCCTGTGTGCGTGGGTTTCCTCCGGGTGCTCCGGTTTCCTCCCACAGTCCAAAGATGTGCGGGTTAGGTGGATTGGCCATGCTAAATTGCCCGTAGTGTCCTAATAAAAGTAAGGATAAGGGGGGGTTGTTGGGTTACGGATATAAGGTGGATTCGTGGGTTTGAGTAGGGTGATCATGGCTCGGCACAACATTGAGGGCCGAAGGGCCTGTTCTGTGCTGTGCTGTACTGTTCTATGTTCTATGTTCTATGAATGTGCAAACTCTACACGAACAGTGAGCCAGGGCCGGGATTTTAACCCCAGTCCTTAGCGCCACAGTCCCGGTAACCACACGCCGCCATGCCAACGCACTTTAGAAAGACTGCCACTTACCAGCTGCCCCCTTGCCCGTAAACAGGCTCTCCCAATCAACTTTTGAAAGTTCCCGCCTAATATCCTCGAAATTGGCCATGCCTCAATTCAGAATTTTAAGTTTTGGGCCAGAACTATAATTCTTCATAGCGATCTTAAAACTAATGGAATTATGGTCACTGGTCCCAAAGTCATCCCTCACTAACACGTCCGTCATCTTCCCTTCCTTATTCCCCAAGAGAAGGTCAAGTTTTGCCCCCTCTCTAGTCGGGTCATCCACATATTGAATGAGAAATTCTTCCTGAATACCCTCGATAAATGTCCCTCCATCCAATCCCCTAGTGCTACGGCTGTCCCAGTTCATGTTAGGAAAGTTAAAGTCCCCTACTATTGCCACCCTATATTTCCGGCAGCTATCTGTAATCTCCTTATATATTTGTCTCTCGATTTCCCGCTGACTATTTGGGGGCCTATATCACAGTCCTGCCAAAGTGATCTCACCCTTCCTATTTTTTAGTTCTACCCATATAGACTCAGGCGGACCCTTGGATATATCCTCTCTCTGTACTGCTGTGATGTTGTCCTTAATCAAAAACGCAACTCCCCCTCCTCTCCTATCCCCTGGTCTATCTTTCCTGCAGAACTGTACCCTGGAACATTGAGCTGCCAGTCCTGCCCATCCTTTAGCCATGTTTCAGTAATAGCTATAATATCCCAATCCCATGTACCTATCCATGCACTGAGTTTATCTGCCTTGCCCGTTAGGCCTCTAGCATTGAAATAAATGCAGTTCAATCTGTTTCTCTGCCTTCCACTGTTTCGTTACTGGCTTTTGTTTCTGTCCCTTCTTTACTACCCTCTGACTTCCTGTAATGTTTCCCATGATGGTTCCCACATGGTTCGCATGATGTGAGCTATATGATTCAATTGATATTTTGAAAGATTTTAACATAATTTTTCCATTACAAATTACGATGTGAACAAAAAAGCTTAAGATATGGTTTGGTCCATGTCGTTTTAATCAAGAACCATTTATTTTACCGACATTCAGAGACCCATTTCCCTAAATCGTTGAAATGGTATGTAATGGCTTTGATTTAACACCAGCATGGAATGAAGGAATAGAGAGTGTTTGTATCTAATTTTGTACATCACGATTTGTTCGAAGATTGGTTGAATCCGCAGTAGTGAGATATAATGGAACTTTTGAAATGTAGATCGAGAATTTGCAGATCAATGGGATTGCTGAAGATCGTGATCCACCGAAAGGCCTTCTTCTCTGACCTCATTTTCTATTGTTCTTTAATTCCGCGTTATGCTTGAAATGTCGGCATTTATTTCAAATATTGTATACGCTGTATGTCTGGTATGAGGAGCTCTGTAATAAGGAAAACAATATCCATCAGAATGTAAACGAATACATCAGATAGACAGAACACCGACTTACATTATATAGCCGCTGCAATTCAGTAATAAGCTCCAAGATGATTCACAGGGACGTAATAAGAGAATGTCTGACACCAATTAATCAAAAGCTTGGCCAACAAGATACCATTTAAGGCAACACATTAAAGCAGAAACAGCGCGGGGCAAAACGGTAGCACAAGTGCTGCGTTTCTCTTAATCTGATGGCACTTACTTCATCCAGACTTCATCAAGATGTTATTTTTAAATTATATTTTCCCAACGTGTTGCGTCCGAGAGAGGCACAGGTGGATTTCAAATCAGGGGAACAATCAGTGACAATTCAAATCTGATGGAACTGTTGGAAGCTCAAAATGTGGATGTAGATTTTAATCGAACACCACTGAACGGCAGCCAAATTTCAAGCTGCTTGCTAAATTAATGAGCACGAATAAGGGTACCTAATTTATTGAATTGACAATTCTTTCCCAGCGCCACCGACGCCGCCCACCCTCTATGGTCTGCTCTCCTTCTGTGAGCAAAGAAACACTGCCGGCTCCGTGACCTACGGCTGTTTGGCGACTGACTATTTCCCGGAAATCACCAGCCTTACTTGGAAGAAAGATCATGAGACAATCACCGCTGGATTGAAAACGTATCCATCAGTGCTAAACAAGAAGGGAACCCATACTCTGAGCAGCCAGTTAACCATAAGCGCGACAGAGATAGGGAGCAGCAAAATCTACTGCGAGGTTCGACGCAGCGAGTCGGTCTGGAAGAAGGAAATGCCAGGTTAGTGTATGATGCCGGCAACGGTATTGGCGGTACGGAGTTGGGGGGGGGGGGGGGGGGGGGGGGGGGGGAGATGGAAGTTGGTGCTGGGGCTTGGTGTGGTGACGGGGATGATAGGGAAGTGGATGGAAGTGTCCACTTCACACGCAGTGTAACGTGTACAGTTCTGGCCCCCACATCACACTCAGTATACAGTTAGAGTCACCAGATTGCACTCAATATACTGTTTACAGTTATAGTCTCTACAATACACTCAGTGCTGTGTACACATTTATGAGCTCCAGTTACACTCACTACTATACAAAGTTCTGATTTCCACATTACACTCAGCGCAAGCCCAGGCCAGATGGTGGGGGTGAATGTGGCCTGGGCTTGCAACAACCTACCAACTGTCCTGCCTTGAGACAATTCACACCTCTTTAACCTGTGGAGTATAAATTCTAGCATTGACATAATGGGCAAAGTTATCTGCTGTGTCGATGTGATGCAAACCTCTCTACAGTTTTTAATTGTTCATTTGAAACAAGATTAAATGTCAATTTCATGTATTTTCTTTAAGATCATGTGATCCACCATCCAACTCTTATCCTCACAACGAGTCAACGGGAAGAAATCACAAGCAGCAGGTTTGCAACCGTCGCCTGTTCAATCGTTGATTTCCGTCCAAGCACAATTAACGTCAAATGGCTGAAGAATGGACAAGCCTTCGACTCGGGCTTCGTCACCTCTCCCGCCTTTAAAGTGAACGGGAACTTCTCGGCGACTAGTCGGCTGACGGTCCCCGCTGGGGAATGGTTCACCCACACGGTCTATACCTGCCAGGTCACTCATCAAGGGGTCACCCAAAATCGAAATATCACCAGATCTCAGGGTAAGAGACACAATCCTAGAAATTTGGAGGTAATTCTGGGAGCCGAACTTAGACAAATACGAGAAACGTATTGCAATAATGAAAAATCCTGGATTATTTAAATTTATTACAATCGTGTGGTTTATGTTTCCTTCCAATATAAAATCAAATGACGTGCTTTCCTTTTTTACAGCAGAATATAAGATAGTATCTTGACACCGTGAACTTATATTTTAGTCATGGCCTTCTGGAAACACAAGTGCAGTACAACCATCAGTTCCCATTTATTCGGGGACTACCAGGAAATGATGTGCTGATGGATCCAGCTGCATTTCCCGCACATAAATCTGTAGAATACTCAGTAGTTTCGTTTTGTGATATAATCAGTCGATGATTCTCTAATCCATCATTTCGGCGCCAGCGATATTCAGCCTAAAACACAATTGCTCATGAAAATATTCCACTTGCTACATCGGGTATTTGTTTTACTGATATACCAGGAGACCTGGGTGGAATTATAGATGAAATATCAGTCACCCGGTGTCCTGCAATTTGCCATCCTTTAAATAATTACTGCGTTTATATAATATTGGAACAATGAATATCACAAATGGGTATTCCCATTGAGAGTGAGGTAACTGGATACCAATGTTTTGATTCTTAAGGTCATGTTAATTTTAATTTCTGTTCCACAGATGAATCCACATGCACCGATCCCATAATTACTCTGCTGCCACCAGCAATAGAACAGGTCTTGCTGGAGGCGACCGTGACCTTAACCTGCATCGTGACGAACGCTCCTTATGGAGTCAGCGTGTCCTGGAGCCACGAAAAGAGGCCTTTGAAAGCAGAGATTACAGCCCAACATGGAGAGGATCGAGATAACGTGGTCAGCAACTTAAATGTCTCAACACAAGCCTGGCTGAGTGGAGCTGAGTTCGACTGTGTGCTGAGTCATCAGGATCTGCCGACTCCTCTCAGAAAGTCCATCCGCAAGGAAAGAGGTGAGAGGTGCGATTGAAGCAATAAAGCCAGTCATTGTGTTTTTAGCACTGTTGTTTCACAGCACCAGGTTCGATTCCTGCTTGGTCACTGCCTCTGCGGAGCCTGCACGTTCTCCCCTTGTCTGCATGGGTTTCCTCCGGGTGCTCCGGTTTCCTCCCACAGTCCCAAAAGACGGGCTGTTAGGTAATTTGGTCATTCTGACTTCTCACTCTGTGTACCCGAACAGGCTGCGGAATGTGGCGACTAGGGGATTTTCACAATAACTTAATTGCAGTGTTAATGTAAGCCTACTTGTGACACTAATAGGAATTATTATTTATTTCCGGGGCCAATAAAATTACAAGTTTTTCTATTCCCTGCTAGAGGCACAAATTTTATCGGTTAACTTCTTTAACTGAACACACTGCGGCTAAAAGTGAGCAATTAAATGAAAACTGGGGAGGAATATGAGGCAGAAAGGAATAAGATCATAGAATTTACAGTGCAGAAGGAGGCCATTCGGCCCATCGAGTCTGCACCGGCTCCTGGAAAGAGCACCCTACCCAAGTTCAACACCTCCACCCTATCCCAATAACCCAGTAACCCCACCCAACACTAAGGGCAATTTTGGACACTAAGGGCAATTTATCATGGCCAATCCACCTAACCTGCACATCTTTGCACTGTGGGAGGAAACCGGAGCACCCGGAGGAAACCCACGCACACACGGGAAGGATGTGCAGACTCCGCACAGACAGTGACCCGAGCCAGAATCGAACCTGGGACCCTGGAGCTGTGAAGCCATTGTGCTATCCACAATGCTACCGTGCTGCCCAGAATTGTAACATCTGCTAGCAGGGTTGAAAGAATCTGGCGGGTGTGGACAATAAATTCCAGAACTAAACAGTTGGGCCGAGTGGCGCGTTTCAGTCCCAAAAATACAATGTAAATTTCCAGTTCAAATTGAGAATTTGTCAGGGAGAAGGATTTCACCAGCGTTTGCTCCGATCTGGACAGCAGGACAGTTCCCGGTGGGGCGGGGGAGTGGCGTGATGGAACGGTTTTACATTTGCTGGAAAGCACATTTCTTTCATCATTTGTTTCCGGAATTGTCCAGTCCATAGATATTTATTGTACATTTTCTGCAGATTCCAACCCGCGGGAACCGTCCGTCTCTGTCCTCCTGCCCTCGGCTGAAGACGTCTCCGCTCAGAGATTCGTCTCCCTCAGCTGCTTAGTGAGAGGTTTCTCCCCCCGAGAGATCTTCGTCAAGTGGACCGTCAACGACAAGCCGGTGAATCCCGGGAACTACAAGAACACCGAGGTGATGGCGGAGAACGGCAATAGCTCCTTCTTCATGTACAGCCTGTTATCCATTGCAGCGGAGGAGTGGGCCAGCGGCGCTTCTTACTCCTGTGTGGTGGGACATGAAGCCATCCCCTTGAAGATCATCAACAGAACGGTTGATAAATCCAGCGGTAAACCCAGTTTTGTGAACATTTCCCTCGCTCTGATGGACACCGTTAATTCATGTCAATGAGAATCTACCAATTGCATTAACACTTAAAAACCACAATAAAAACCTTTACTTCCACTTGTGGATTAAAATACATCTTTTAATTAATGTTGTTTCCCATTTAAACCAAGAGGATAACTGTTCATCTGAAATTGAATAATTGTCAGTTTTATTCCCCTGGCTTAGACAGTCAACGATCCAAATTGAGATACACTGGCAAAGAGAAGCAGATTGATGCTCAGTAATTCCATGATTCCACTGAATAAGATCTGCACCTTTCCTCCATGTGCTGGTAGATGTGGAAAAAGCAGTTTCAAATATAGATGCCTTCTTTTATCAAGCCCATCGAAGTTTCATACAATCTTGTTATAACATCGAGCTTACTGAGAACGTACATAACAGTAGGACCTGAACCTATGAACTCCTTCAGCATATATGGAGAAGTGCACTTTTACCCCATTCTACATAAACATCATCAACAGAGGGAGTTAAAGGCGGATTTGTGAATTCATTGTAGTCCCAGGCCCACACTCAGCCACCAGAGAGGAGGAGAAATAGAAATTATTGGCCCATTATATTCATTCTTCCGCCAGAGAGAGGAATAAGGATAATTGATATCTCATTATACACTTTCTTCCGCCGGAAGAGAAAGGGTCACCCATTATATTAATTCTTGCAGCAGAGAGAGAACACAGGGTAATTGGTAAACCATTATACTCATTCTTCCAGGAGTGGAAGGATAATGATCATTGGTAAATCATTATACTCATTCTTTCACCAGAGGGAGGGGGAAGGGATACTTGATAACGCATTATACCCATCAGAGTTAGGATAATGGGCAATTGTTAACCCATTATAGTCATTCTTTCGCAAAAGAGAGGGGGGAAAGTAAATCCATTATACTCATATTTCTACCAGAGAGAGGAGAAAAAAACGATTAATAACCGATTCTGTTCCTTCTTCCACCAAAGGGAAAAGAAAGGATAATTGATCACCCATTATACCCATTCTTCCACCAGAGAGAGAGGAAAAGGAGTAATTGACAACGCATTTTACCCATTCTTCCACCAGAGAGAGGAAAAGGAGTAATTGACAACGCATTATAACCATTCTTCCACTAGAGAGAGGAAAAGGGGTAATTGATAGCCCTTGATGCTCATTCTTCCGCCAGAGAGAGTAGAAAGAGCAATTGTAAACCCATTGTACTCATTTTTTTCTTAAGAGACTGAAGAAAGGGCAATTGATCAACCATTATACACAATTTTCCACCAGCGAGAGGAAAAAAGGTAATTGTGAACTCATTGCACTGAGAGGGGCTGGTTTAGCACAGGGCTAAATCGCTGGCTTTGAAAGCAGACCAAGGCAGGCCAGCAGCACGGTTAAATTCCCCTACCAGCCTCCCCAAACAGGCGCCGGAATGTGGCGACTAAGGGCTTTTCACAGTAACTTCATTTGAAGCCTACTTTTTTTAAAATATAATTTTTATTGGAATTTTTTACAGAAAATATAAAACATAACGACAAACAATGAAATGCAACAAAATAACCCATAATAACTGTAACACCCCCAGACCGTATCGATGCATGTATCACATCCCCCCACCCCCCAACCCTAATGAACAACAAAAGAACTTAAAAATAAATTAAAATTAAATAAATAAACAAACAAACATAGTCATTGTCTGCCCCCCCCCTTTCCCTCCCCCTTCCCCCTTTCCCTCCCCCTTCCCCCTTTCCCTCCCCCTTCCCCCTTTCCCTCCCCCCCCGGGTTGCTGCTGCTACTGTCCCTGTACTCTATCGTTGAGCCAGAAAGTCGAGAAAAGGTTGCCACCGCCTAAAGAACCCTTGTACCGATCCTCTCAGGGCGAATTTGACCTTCTCTAGCTTAATGAAACCCGCCTGTCATTGATCCAGGTCTCCACGCTTGGGAGCCTCGCATCCTTCCATTGTAGCAAGATCCTTCGCCGGGCTACTAGGGACGCAAAGGCCAGCACACCGGCCTCTTTCGCCTCCTGCACTCCCGGCTCCACCCCAACCCCAAAAATCGCGAGTCCCCATCCTGGCTTGACCCTGGATCCCACCACCCTCGACACCGTCCTCGCCACCCCCTTCCAGAACTCCTCCAGTGCCGGGCATGCCCAGAACATATGGGCATGGTTCGCTGGACTCCCCGAGCACCTGACACACCTATCTTCACCCCCAAAGAACCTACTCATCCTCGTCCCAGTCATGTGGGCCCGGTGCAGCACCTTGAATTGGATGAGGCTAAGCCGTGCACACGAGGAGGAAGAATTAACCCTCTCCAGGGCATCAGCCCATGTCCCGTCTTCGATCTGTTCCCCCTTTTCCCCCTCCCACTTAGCTTTCAGCTCCTCTACCGACGCCTCCTCCGCCTCCTGCATAACCTTGTAGATATCAGATATCTTCCCCTCTCCGACCCAGACCCCCGAAAGCACCCTGTCGCTCACCCCCCTCGTGGGAAGCGAAGGGAATCCCTCCACCTGCCGCCTAGCAAATGCCTTTACCTGCAGATACCTGAACATGTTCCCCGGGGGAGCCCAAATTTCTCCTCCAACTCCCCCAGGCTCGCAAACCTCCCATCAATAAACAGGTCCCTCAGCTTTCTGATGCCCACTCTATGCCAACCCTGAAATCCCCCATCAATGTTCCCCGGGACGAACCTATGGTTCCCCCTTAACGGAGCCTCCATCGAGCCCCCCACTTCTCCCCTATGTCGCCTCCACTGCCCCAAATCTTGAGGGTAGCCGCCACCACTGGACTCGTGGTATACCTCGTAGGAGGGAGCGGCCATGGCGCCGTTACCAGGCCCCCCAGGCTTGTATCTCCACAGGACGCCCTTTCCATCCGTTTCCATGCTGCCCCCTCCCCCTCCATTACCCACTTGTGCACCATCGACACATTGGCCGCCCAATAATACCCCGAGAGATTGGGTAACGCCAGCCCCCCCATCTCTACCCCGCTCCAAGAAGACCCTCTTCACCCTTGGGGTCCCATGCGCCCAAACAAAGCTCATAATGCTGCTAGTCACCCTTCTTAAAAAGGCCCTAGGGATAAAGATGGGCAAACACTGAAACAGGAACAAGAACCTTGGGAGAACCGTCATTTTGACAGACTGCACTCTACCCAGCAACGATAGCGGCACCATGTCCCACCTTTTAAATTCCTCCTCCATCTGCTCCACCAGCCTGGTAAAATTAAGCTTATGGAGAGTCCCCCAACTCCTGGCCACCTGCACCCCCAGGTATCTGAAACTCTTCACTGCCCTCTTAAATGGGAGTCTCCCAATTCCCTCCTCCTGATCACCCGGGTGTACTACAAATATCTCACTCTTGCCTAAATTTAACTTATAGCCCGAGAAGCCCCCAAATTCCGCTAACAGCTCCATCACCCCCGGCATTCCCCCTTCTGGATCCGCCACATACAACAGCAGGTCGTCTGCATACAGCGATACATGATGTTCCTCCCCACCCCGCACCAGACCCCTCCATCTGCCTGACTCCCTCAACGCCATAGCCAAAGGTTCAATCGCCAATGCAAAGAGCAAGGGGGACAGGGGGCACCCCTGCCTGGTCCCACGGTAGAGCCTAAAGTACTCCGATCTCCTTCCATTGGTAACTACATTTGCCATCTGAGCCGCGTAGAGCAGCCTCACCCATTTGATGAATCCCTCCCTGAATCCGAACCGCTCCAGCACCTCCCACAGGTACCCCCACTCAACTCTATCAAACGCTTGCTCTGCGTCCAGCGCCACCACTATCTCCGCCTCCCCCTCCACTGCCAGCAGCATAATAACATTTAGCAGTCTCCGCACATTCGTGTTGAGCTGCCGTCCCTTGACAAATCCTGTCTGATCCTCGTGTATCACCCCTGGCACACAGTCCTCTATCCTGGTGGCCAGGATCTTCGCCAGCAACTTAGCGTCAACATTGAAGAGCGAGATAGGCCTGTATGATCCACACTGCAAGGGGTCCTTATCCCACTTCAGGATCAGAGAGATCAGTGCCCGCGACATCGTCGGGGGCAAAGCCCCCCCCCCCCCTCCCATGCCTCATTGAAGGCTCGCACCAACAAGGGACCCACCAGATCCGCATACTTTTTATAAAATTCCCCCGGGAACCCGTCTGGCCCCGGCGCCTTACCTGACTGCATTTGTCCAAGTCCCCTGACTAGCTCCTCCAACTCTATCGGCGCCCCCAGCCCCTCTACCAGCTCCTCTTGAACCCTTGGGAAACATAGCCTGTTCATGAAGCTCTCCATCCCCCCTCTCCCCATCGGAGGTTCTGACCAGTACAGTTCCTCGTAGAAGTCCCTAAAGACCACATTTACTTCTGTCCCCTTCTGCACTACATTCCCACCCCTATCCGTCACTCCACCAATTTCCCGAGCCGCATCTCGCCTGCGGAGCTGATGCGCCAACATCCTGCTCGCCTTCTCCCCATACTCATATACCGCACCCTGCGACCTCCTCCACTGTGTCTCCGCCTTTCTGGTGGTCAACAAGTCAAATTTGGCCTGCAAACTGCGCCGTTCCACCAGCAACCCCTCCTCCGGTGCCTCCACGTATCTCCTGTCCACATCCAGGAGCTCCCCCACCAGTCTCTCCCTCTCCTTCCTCTCCCGCCTTTCCCTATGGGCCCGGATGGAGATCAGCTCCCCCCGGATCACTACTTTCAGAGCCTCCCAGACCATCCCCACCCGGACCTCCCCCGTGTCGTTGGTATCCAGATACCCCTCAATACTTCCCCGGGCCCTCCTACACACCTCCTCATCAGCCAGCATCCCCACATCCAGGCGCCAGAGCGGACGCTGGTCCCGCGCCTCCCCCATCTCCAGATCATCCCAGCGCGGAGCATGGTCTGAAATTGCTATGGCTGAATACTCGGCATCCTGCACCTTCGGGATCAATCCCCTGCTCAGGACGAAAAAATCTATTCGAGAATAGACCCTATGGACATGAGAGAACAAGGAATACTCCCGCGCTCTTGGCCTCCCAAACCTCCAGGGATCCACCCCTCCCATCTGGTTCATAAACCCCCTCGGCACTTTGGCCGCCGCCGGTCTCCTACCCGTCCTTGAACTGGACCGGTCCAGTGGGGGATCCAGCACTGTGTTAAAGTCTCCCCCCATGATCAGGCCCCCCGCCTCCAGGTCCGGAATGCGGCCCAACAAGCACCTCATGAAGCCGGCATCATCCCAATTCAGGGCATATACATTTACCAGCACCACCTTCTCTCCCTGCAGCCTACCCTTCACCATAATATATCTGCCCTCCTTGTCCGACACCACCTCGGCCGCCTCGAACGCCACCCTCTTCCCCACCAGAATCGCCACCCCCCCCGGTTCTTCGCGTCCAATCCTGAGTGAAAAACCTGCCCCACTCACCCCTTCCTCAGACGAACCTGGTCCGCCACCTTCAAGTGGGTCTCCTGGAGCATAGCCACGTCCGCCTTCAGCCCCTTCAGATGAGAAAACACCCTCGTTCTCTTAACCGGCCCGTTCAGCCCCCTCACACTCCAGGTAATCAGCCGGATCAGAGGGCAACTGCCCCTCTCCCCCGCCAGCTAGCCATAGCTTATCGACTGCTCGCCCCAGGCCAGCTCGCCCCGCCTGACCCGTTCCCCATGGCGATAACGCCTCTCCTCTACCCCCCCGACCCACACCAGCTCCTTCCTGGCCATTCCAGCAGCAACCCGGCATCCCCCCCCCACCCCCCCCCCCCCCCCCCACCCCCCCAGGCTAGGACCCCTCCTAGCCGCGACGCACCCTCCATGGTACTTCCGTGAGTCAGCTGACTTCTGCTGACCCGGCAGCTCCCGCCAATACCCATCTCCTCCCGGCATGGGGTCATCCCCCTCTTGCCACACCTCCTTGGCACCGCTTCAGCGGGGGAAAGAAAACCAGTGAAGGCCACGCCCCCACCTCCAGCTCCGCCCCCACGCCCCGCAGCGCGGACATCCAGAGGAAAGCCCGCGCTTTCACACTGCCACACCCCACCCTTCTGACGCAGCTCCTCAAAATCCAGTTTCACCCCAACCCCCAGCCCCGTACAGAAGAGAACATATAAAGCACATACCCCCAACGTTCCCCACATACCCCACACCCATACCCAACAGACAAACCCACCCGGAAACAAAGCAAAAAGAAAACCAGCATAAAAATAACACCTGTCAAAATTGAAGATCAGCAACAGCGAAAACAGCAACGGCCATAGTGTGTCCCCAGACCCTAGTTCTCCCTGCAGCCTACCCTTCTCCGCCTGTACAAAGGCCCACGCCTCCTCCGGGGACTCGAAGTAGTGGTGCCGGTCCTTATATGTCACCCACAGACGCGCAGGCTGCAGCATTCCAAATCTGACCTGCTTGGCATGAAGCACCGCCTTTGTCCGGTTGAACCCGGCCCGCCGCTTTGCCACCTCCGCACTCCAGTCCTGGTAGATTCGCACCACCGAATTCTCCCACTTGCTGCTCCTCACTTTCTTGGCCCAGCGCAGCACACACTGCCGGTCACTAAATCGATGGAACCGCACCAGCACCGCCCGCAGGGGTTCATTTGCCTTAGGCCTCCTGGCCAGCACTCTGTGAGCTCCCTCAAGCTCCAGGGGCAAATGGAAGGACCCCACTCCCATCAACGAGCTCAACATCGTGGTCACGTACGACGGGAGATCCGACCCCTCCAGCCCCTCCGCCAGGCCCAGGATCCTCAAATTCTTTCGCCTCGTGCGAAGGTCCAGCTCCTCCAAGCGGTCTTGCCACTTTTTGTGAAGTGCCTCGTGCAACTCCACTTTCCCCACGAGGACCATGGCCTCCTCCTCCCTCTCAGCGGCCTGCTGCTGCAACTCCCGAATAGACGCCTCCTGTGCCGCCTGGGTCCCAAGCAGCTTGTTTGTAGTTGCATTCAGGGAGTCCAGCAACTCAGCCTTCAGCTCCGCAAAACAGCGCAGAAGAGAGGCCTGCTGCTCCTGCACCCACTTCCACCAGTCCTCGGGTGTTCCACCGGCCGCTATTTTGTCTTTCTTCCCCTGCTTTTCTTGGGGAGCTGCTGCAGCTTTTTCCTTTGCCCCACTCCAGGTGAGCACCATAAATTATGGGGAATGCTCCTCTAGACACCTTCCCCACTGGGATTCGTCGGGACAGCATCGACTGCTGCTAGAATTCAGCTTTCATAAAGGCCCTCAAGTCAGCTTGAGAAGTCTGAGCTGGCCCTTCCCCCGCCTGCCTGCTTGTCGAGGCTTTTTTCTACTGCTGCTTCAGCCCAATCTTGGCCTTTTTCTGAGGGTCTGATAAACAAGAAACATACTATTCCTGGGGGAAAGTACTCCATGAACATTCACCTATGCCTTTTCATCGAAATTCCAACCCATGCCACCCAAAAAAGAGCTCTTTTCTGTAACCTTGGACAGGAGCTGCCTCTGTGTGCTCACTCACTCCATGCTGCACACCGGAAGTCCATTTGAAGCCTACTTGTGCCAAGAAGAGATTTTCATTCATTTTCATTTTTCATTACACTTGTTCTTCCACTAGGGAGAGGAGACAAGGTAACTGATTAACCATTATACTCATTCTTCCGCTATAGGGAGGAGAAAGGGCAATTGATAATCCTTTATACTCATTCTTGAACCAGTGGGAGTTGTAGGAATAATTGATCATCCAATATAGTCATTCTTCCATCAGAGAGAGAAGAAAGGGTGATTGTTAATTCATTGTACTCACACTACCACCAGAGGGATGAGAAAGAGTAATTGATAAACAATTATACTCATTCTTCCATCAAAGAGAGAAGAAAGGGCGATTGTTAACTCATCATCTTTCCAGCAAAGGGGTGAGAAGGATAAATTTATAATCCATTATACTCATTCTTCCATCAGAGAGAGGAAAAGGAATGATGGATAATCCATTGCACTCATTCTTCCACAAGAGAGATGGGAAAAGGGTAATTGATAATCCATTATACTCACTCTTTCTACAGAGTGGACAAAGGATAGTTGATAATCCATTATACTTAATCTTCCACCAGAGGGAGAAGAAAGGGTAAAATATAATTCATTATGTTCAGTCTTCCGCCAGAGGAAGGAGAAATGGTAATTGCGAACCAACTAGACTCAACCAGCAGATGGAATGGAAAGCAGGTGCTCACTACTTCCTGAACTCAGTTACCATTGGTAACACCGTCGGCTTCCACTTGACTACCTGAAGAATGCTACATGAGAATCATATGTAATGTGCATATGTATGCAGCACAATATAAATTATTTCGTGGTACATTTGTCTCTGGGAACCTAATGATACCTTTTTTTTTGAGTGCTACAGTGAGAGTTTGGTGACTGAGGGAGTATAAGGGTTCAGTTTTATTTAAAGTCTAGTATTTCTTTTATTTAGTTAATTAACTTAAAAGTTGCTGTTTCTAGGATGTGCGTGGTGAGGGATACCACAGGTGTCCCCGCTGACTATACCTGCGGGAAGTGCACCCAACTCCAGCTCCTCAGAGGCCGTGTTAAGGAACTGGAGCTGGAGCTGGATGAACTTCGGATCATCCGGGAGGCAGAGGGGGTTATCGAGAAGAGTTACAGGGAGGTAGCCACACCAAAGGTACTGGACAAGAGTAGCTGGGTTACAGTCAGAGGAAAGAACACTAACAGGCAGACAGTGCAGGGATCCCTCGTGGCCGTTTCCCTTCAAAACAAGTATACCGTTTTGGATGCTGTTGGGGGGGATGACCTACTGGGGGAAGGCCCCAGCGGTCAGGTCTCTGGCACTGAGTCTGGCTCTGGGGCTCAGAAGGGAAGGGGGGAGCATAGAAAAGCAATAGTAATAGGAGATTTAATGGTTAGGGGAATAGATAGGATATTCTGTGGTCGCGAGCGAGACTCCCGAAAGGTATGTTGCCTCCCGGGTGCCAGGGCCAGGGATGTCTCGGACCGTGTCTTCAGGATCCTGAAGGGGGAGGGTGAGCAGCCAGAAGTCGTGGTGCACATTGGTACCAACGATGTAGGTAGGAAAAAGGGTGTGGAGGTAATAAACAAGTTTAGGGAGTTAGGCTGGAAGTTAAAGGCCAGGACAGACAGAGTTGTCATCTCTGGTTTGTTGCCGGTGCCACGTGATAGTGAGGCTAGGAATAGGGAGAGAGTGCAGTTGAACACGTGGCTGCAGGAATGGTGTAGGAGGGAGGGCTTCAGGTATTTGGATAATTGGAGCGCATTCTGGGGAAGGTGGGACCTGTACAAGCAGGACGGGTTGCATCTGAACCAGAGGGGCACCAATATCCTGGGGGGGAGGTTTTATAGTACTCTTTGGGAGGGTTTAAACTAATTTGGCAGGGGAATAGGAACCGGATCTGTAGTCCAGCAACTCAGGAAGCCGATATTCAGGACGCCAAAGCACGTAGTGATGCAGTGGGGAAGGTAACACTGACAAAGCAGAGTACTTGCAGGCAAGGAGATGGGTTGAAGTGTGTATACTTTAATGAAAGAAGCATCAGGAATAAGGTGGGTGAACTTAAGGCATGGATCGGTACTTGGGACTACGATGTGGTGGCCATCACGGAAACTTGGATAGAAGAGGGGCAGAAATGTTTGTTGGAGGTCCCTGGTTATAGATGTTTCAACAAGATTAGGGAGGATGGTAAAAGAGGTGTGTGGGGGGGGGGGGGGGTTGGCATTGTTAATTACAGATAGTATAACAGCTGCAGAAAGGCAGTTCGAGGGGGATCTGCCTACTGAGGTAATATGGGTTGAAGTCAGAAACAGGAAAGGAGCAGTCACCTTGTTGGGAGTTTTCTATAGGCCCCCCAATAGCAGCAGAGATGTGGAGGAACAGATTGGGAAACAGATTTTGGAAAGGTGCAGAAGTCACAGGGTAGTAGTCATGGGTGACTTCAACTTCCCAAACATTGAGTGGAAACTCTTTAGATCAAATAAATTGGATGGGGTAGTGTTTGTGCAGTGTGTCCAGGAAGCTTTTCTAACACAGTATGTAGATTGTCCGACCAGAGGGGAGTCCATATTGGATTTAGTACTTGGTAATGAACCAGGGCAGGTGATAGCTTTGTTAGTGGGGGAGCATTTTGGAGGTAGTGACTACAATTCTGTGACTTTCACTTTAGTTATGGAGAGGGATAGGTGCGTGCAACAGGGCAAGGTTTATAATTGGGGGAAGGGTAAATACAATGCTGTCAGACAAGAATTGAAGTGCAGAAGTTGGGAACAAAGGCTGTCAGGGAAGGACACAAGTGAAATGTGGAACTTGTTCAAGGAACAGGTACTGCGTGTCTTTGATATGTATGTCCCTGTTAGGCTGGGAAAAGATGGTCGAGTGAGGGAACCATGGTTGACAAGAGAGGTTGAATGTCTTGTTAAGAGGAAGAAGGAGACTTATGTAAGGCTGAAGAAACAAGGTTCCGACAGGGCGCTGGAGGGATACAAGATAGCCAGGAGGGAACTGAAGAAAGGGATTAGGAGAGCTAAGAGAGGGCATGAAAAATCTTTGGCAGGTAGGATCAAGGAAAACCCCAAGGCCTTTTACACATATGTGAGAAATATGAGAATGACTAGAGCGAGGGTAGGTCCGATCAAGGACAGTAGCGGGAGATTGTGTATTGAGTCTGAAGATATAGGAGAGGTCTTGAACAAGTATTTTTCTTCAGCATTTACAAATGAGAGGGGCCATATTGTTGGAGAGGACAGTGTGAAACAGACTGATAAGCTTGAGGAGATACTTGTCAGGAAGGAAGATGTGTTGCGCGTTTTGAAAACTTGAGGATAGACAAGTCCCCCGGGCCTGACGGGATATATCCAAGGATTCTATGGGAAGCAAGAAATGAAATTGCAGAGCCGTTGGCAATGATCTTTTCGTCCTCGCTGTCAACAGGGGTGGTACCAGAGGATTGGAGAGTGGCGAATGTCTTGCCCCTGTTCAAAAAAGGGAATCGGGATAACCCTGGGAATTACAGGCCAGTTAGTCTTACTTCAGTGGTAGGCAAAGTAATGGAAAGGGTACTGAGGGATAGGATTTCTGAGCATCTGGAAAGGCACTGCTTGATTAGGGATAGTCAGCACGGATTTGTGAGGGGTAGGTCTTGCCTTACAAGTCTTATTGACTTCTTTGAGGAGGTGACCAAGCATGTGGATGAAGGTAAAGCAGTGGATGTAGTGTACATGGATTTTAGTAAGGCATTTGATAAGTTTCCCCATTGTAGGCTTGTGCAGAAAGTAAGGAGGCATGGGATAGTGGGAAATTTGGCCAGTTGGATAACAAACTGGCTAACCGATAGAAGACAGAGAGTGGTGGTGGATGGCAAATATTCAGCCTGGAGCCCAGTTATCAGTGGCGTACCGCAGGGGTCAGTTCTGGGTCCTCTGCTGTTTGTGATTTTCATTAACGACTTGGATGAGGGAGTTGAAGGGTGGGTCAGTAAATTTGCAGATGATACGAAGATTGGTGGAGTTGTGGATAGTGAGGAGGGCTGTTGTTGGCTTCAAAGAGACATAGATAGGATGCAGAGCTGGGCTGAGAAGTGGCTGATGGAGTTTAACCCTGACAAGTGTGAGGTTGTCCATTTTGGAAGGACAAATATGAATGCGGAATACAGGGTTAACGGTAGGGTTCTTGGCAATGTGGCGGAGCAGAGAGATCTTGGGGTCTATGTTCATAGATCTTTGAAAGTTGCCACTCAAGTGGATAGAGCTGTGAAGAAGGCCTATGGTGTGCTAACGTTCATTAGCAGAGGGATTGAATTTAAGAGCCGTGAGGTGATGATGCAGCTGTACAAAACCTTGGTCAGGCCACATTTGGAGTACTGTGTGCAGTTCTGGTCGCCTCATTTTAGGAAGGATGTGGAAGCTTTGGAAAAGGTGCAAAGGAGATTTACCAGGATGTTGCCTGGAATGGAGAGTAGGACATACGAGGAAAGGTTGCGGGTGCTAGGCCTTTTCTCATTAGAACGGAGAAGGATGAGGGGCGACTTGATAGAGGTTTATAAGATGATCAGGGGAATAGATAGAGTAGGCAGTCAGAGACTTTTTCCCCGGGTGGAACACACCATTACAAAAATAATAATATAAATAAAATCACTTATTGTCACGAGTAGGCTTCAATGAAGTTACTGTGAAAAGCCCCTAGTCGCCACATTCCGGCGCCTGTTCAGGAGGCTGGTATGGGAATTGAACCGTGCTGCTGGCCTGCTTTAAAAGCCAGCGATTTAGCCTTGTGAGCTAAACCAGCCCCAAGGGGACATAAATTTAAGATAAATGGTGGAAGATATAGAGGGGATGTCAGAGGTAGGTTCTTTACCCCAGAGAGTAGTGGGGGCATGGAATGCACTGCCTGTGGAAGTAGTTGAGTCGGAAACGTTAGGGACCTTCAAGCGGCTATTGGATAGGTACATGGATTAGGGTAGAATAATGGAGTGTAGGTTAACTTCTTCTTAAGGGCAGCACGGTAGCATTGTGGATAGCACAATTGCTTCACAGCTCCAGGGTCCCAAGTTCGATTTCGACTTGGGCCACTGTCTGTGTGGAGTCTGCACATCCTCCACTTGTGTGCGTGGGTTTCCTCCGGGTACTCCGGTTTCCTCCCACAGTCCAAAGATGTGCAGGTTGGGTGGATTGGCCATGAAAAATTGCCCTTAGTGTCCAAAATTCTATGATTAACCTAGGACAAAAGTTCGGCGCAACATCGTGGGCCGAAGGGCCTGTTCTGTGCTGTATTTCTCTATCTACCTTGATTTCTAATAGCCCAAATCTTAACTGCTGATTGAATCCTACCGTAGTTTACGGTTTGTTTCCTGATTTTCTGAGGACTGCTGGCTGAATTGTTGTCTCAGCTGAAGTTGCTTTACAGCTGACATTAGAGCATATCCAATACGAGAAGGAGGCGACTCTACCTTTAATGGACACTTACATTAAATGGCATTTGCTGAAACTTGGAACTTGAATAAAAATGCTCGAAAACAGACAGAAACAAGGGAAACGGCATCTCCAAAGGCACAGTCAAAGTTGCAGAAGCAAATACAAACAAATATCCATGACACAATACCTACCGCGAATTCCCAAACACGTATATTAATACTACCATTAACAGTGACACACGCATGTACATACCTACACGCACATCAGCAAATTCACACCACTATTCATAAACACAACCTAACACATATTAACATATTCACAAACGCAAGCATACACACAAATATGAGCATACTCCTATACACAAGAACACGAATACGCATACAAACACTTGCATTTGCACACCTCTGCACATAATCATACATAAATACCGACATACACCAACACATAAATATGTACAATACGAAACGCACACATGAAAACACAAGTATTAAAGTATTCACAAACACACCAGTACACAAATTGACTCATAACCACATGCACACACACATATATGAACCCACAATAACACGCGCATTGACACGTAATCATGGACAAAATACAAAAACACACCCGCTAAATCGTATGCACCAACAATGGAAAACAGGTAAACACTTAACAGAGACTTTAGCCCACACGTTCATACATAGTGATAGATAAACACAGAATACATCCAAATGTGCAGGCAAAGAAACACACATAATAGATCTTATTTGCATATGAACACACACAGTATCACTCATCGACCCATTTGGTAACACGTGACTTTGATATCGCATAGAAAATAGACATGTTGAAACTTTTAATCTTGTAATCGTCCGCGAACTTACACAAATGATAAATATAATGGGAATATTAAATTATGATGGGTGGCACGGTAGCACAGTGGTTAGCACTGCTGTCTCACAGCGTCATGGACCTGAGTTTAGCACATGGCTAAATCGCTGTCTTTGAAAGCAGACCAGGGCAGGCCAGCAGGACGGTTCAATTCCAGTACCAGCCTCCCCGAACAGGCGCCGGAATGTGGCGACTAGGGGCTTTTCACAGTAACTTCATTTGAAGCCTACTTGTGACAATAAGCGATTTTCATTTCATTTCATTCATTTCAATTCCAGCATTGGGTGACAGTGCGGAGTCTGCACGTTCTCCCCGTGTTTCTGCAAGCTTCCTCCGGTGCTCTGGTTTCCTCCCACAGTCCAAAGATGTGCAGGTTATATGTGCATTGGCTGTGCTAAATTTCACCATCGTGTCCAAAAGGTTAGGTGGGGTCTCTGTTTCACAGGGATAGGGTGTGGCCTATGCTCTTTCAGAGGGTCTGTGCAGGCTCGATGGGCTGAATAGTCTCCTTCTGCACTGTTGAGGTTCTATGGTTCCATGAGAAGAGAATGGCAATTGTGGCGCACCTATCTGTGCTGCACGCTGCATAGAGTGACTCACAGAGTTCTATTCTTTGCAGACAGAAAGTACACGTATGCCTATTGTGCCTCTTTCATCTGAAAAATAAGTGACAGCCATGCTCTGACACATTCCCCAGGGCAATTCCTCGACAAATCAGTGTCACGCTATCTGGTTTGAATTCAAACAATGATTGGCAGTTTACTATTAATGAACATTTACCCAGTACATTCTCCATGAATCGCCTCCAACAATTAGAGTTGCCAACCAAGCAGCACTCTCTTCTAATGATTAATAATTTGTTGCTCCCTTTACATTTTCCATTCCTATGATTGTCCTGTGACCCGTGGATTAAAAGATTTGATATGTATAGTTTTCATGTATTTATATAGACACGTTGGCATGTAACACATCCTCGAACATGAACTCACAAACAGCGAGTAAAGCAGAGCAAGGTGTATCCATACACACGTGCGCAAACGCTAAAGAACAAACAAAGTCACCAGGCTCAAGGAGAAATTAAAATTAAAATGTATTCTTTAACAGGCATGCAAAATCTGTCCCAACTACGTGTTGTTCTTTCAAAGACTGGAACCTAGTTCTCCTTTAGAAACTGATAAGTTAATGACTTGCCAAACACAAATATTTTCTTTTAAAAACTCGTCCGGTCTATTAACCATGATAATGGACAATAACCCAGTTAGTAGTAATTTGAACGTACCTCCAAGATCACCATTGTAGAGCAAAAGAGCATAAGACATTCTATCAGAACCAACCCATGGGCCTAAAACTGCTTCAACATTTAATGCGATCATGTCTGACATTGGGTCTCACTTCAATAACCGACCCATTCCTCATGTCCTTGGATGCCCTGAGAAATTAACAATATACTTACCCCAGCCCTCAGAATATTCAATGATGGGGCAGCACGTTGGCACCGTGGTTAGCAATGTTGCCTTAAAGCGCTGGGAACCGGTTCAATTCCGGCCTTGGGTGGTTGTCTGTGTGAAGTTGGCATTTTCTCGCTGTGTCTGCGTGGGTTTCCTCTGTGTGCTCAAATCGATTCCGACAATCCAAAGATGTGCAGGTTAGATGGATTGGCCATGTCAAATTGCCCCTCAGTGTCCAAATACCTGCTCTGCAGTTACAGGGATAGAGTGGGTAAGTTGCTGTTTCAGGGGGTCGATTGTGACTCGATGGACCGATTGGCTGCCTTCTGCACAGGAGGAAATCTGTGTGATGGGACATCCACAGCCATCTGGGATAGGGTATTCCAAAGACCCATAACCCGAAATGAAGAAATGTCCACTCATCTGTATGCAAAAGGATAAACTCATTGTCCAAAGGCTGTGTCACCATTTATTTGCACTCCCCGACCAGCGTAAACTGGGCGGCACCGTAGCACAATGAGTAGCACTAATGCTTCACAGCACCAGAGTCACTGGTTTGATTTGCAGCTTGGGTCACTGTCTGTGTGGAGTCTGCACATTCTCCCCGTGAATGCGTGGGTTTCCTCCAGGTGCTCCGGTTTCCTCCCACATGTCCCAAGAGAAGTGTTGTTAGCTAATTTGGGCATTCGGAATTCTCCCTCTGTGTACCCGAACAGGAGCCGGAAAGTGGCGACTAGGGGTTTTGAACAGTAGCTACATTGCAGTGATAATGTATGCCTACCTGTGACAATAAAGATTATTATTAAAACATATAACTTCAACGTTCTCGATGGATCACCTTTACCAAGCAGATTATCTACCTTGTCAAACCCATTCGGATTATTTTGTGTTTCAATGAGATATGCTCTCATTCAAAACTAGAGATTCTACACCTAATTTACTCATTTCAGATGAGTTAACTTCCTTCGTTTAGTCTTCATGATATTACTTATTGACAGTTGGTACAAAATTAAACCAGACTAAATGAGCATCTGACACTGAAGTAAAAATATATTTTCGAACGCAGAACACATAAGTAACACAGATGAGCAATTAGTAGAGATATATTTCTGAGCATGATGAACTTAACAATAGGTGTATATTGAAAATTGCATTAAGTGGGAAAGTTAATATCAGATTTTGAAAATTACATTATTGAGCAAAATAATATGTGAACAAAGATGAAAGTGAATAACCAATATAACATCCACCTGTAACAAATTAGCTAATGGTATCTTCCTCTAACCTCCCAGATTCCATTGGCCACATCTGGATTGAAGGCAATGAGGATGGTCACGGAAACATCTGGACAACTGCTTCCACATTCATCATTCTGTTCATCTTCAGCATGTTCTACAGCGTTGCCGTCACTCTGGTGAAGGTGAAAAGATTCAATCCATCCACATTGCAATCAGATAGGATCAATTCGAAAAATCTCCAGAAGTCTTAACTGATAAAAATCATTTAGATAAAAGCATCCGCCCCATAAAACGTTTGCTTCATTCTTTTATTCCTCTTTTGCAGGTCGAGTGATGCACTGAATTTGAGACTTCATGTGGATTTTCTCCTAATGTGTATCTATGTATTTCTGCTGCTGACAATTATATACATTACCATAATGAAGCTCAAAGTTAAATTCGTTTCAGTGACAAGATCAGAATCTGTAACTGAGATAGCAATATAAACTGGGTTTCTGTTTTGTTCTGTTTAAATTGAATGAGATCATCGCAGTGTTAGCTTGGAGTTTCTCCGTTGTTTGAAGTTCCTATGTAAATTAGAAGCAATTTCTTGTTATTAATTGTTCATTGCCCTGAATGTCGAAGCCACGTTTTCTCTCTTTGATTTGTTACAGTTTTAGTCAGTTGTCAGTTTAGACCGTTTGTGTTCTGTTCTCAATGTGACGCTTAGTTGATATATTCACCTGGTGTCAACTATAAATGAAATAATTCTGTTTAATGGTCTCTGTAAAATTGATAATAAATATTGAATTACAAGTCAAGGAACTTCCACGCTCCAGGCCTCTTTTACATCACACCGTGATTCCAGCCAGAGGTACCCTCCGGAATAGAACACAAGTCCCTGGCGCTGGTGCTAACCACTGTGCTACCGTGCCACCCACACACACACATACACTCTCACACACACGCGACAACACAGACATACACACACATGCACACATATTCACACCTACAGCCACACCCACACATGTGCCAGAACAACTACAATCTATAATCTACGCTGGCCCATCAAATATTTCCAAGATAGGAACACCACAGGAATCGGGGTAGCACGGTGGCACATTGGTTAGCACTGCTTCCTCATAGTTCCAGGGATCCGGATTCAATTTGGGCCTCAGGTGACAGTATGCGTGGAGATTGCACTTCCTCCCATTGTCTGCGTGGGTTTCCTCTGGATGCTCCAGTTTCATCCCACAGTCAAAGACGTGCAGATTAGGTCGATTGGCCAGGTGAAAGTGCTCCTTAGTGTCAAAAAGGTTCGGTGGGGCTGCTGGGCTGCGGGGATATTGTGTCGAGGAGTGGGCTTAAGTATGGTGCTCTTTCCAAGGGCCGGTGTATACTCTATGGGCCGAATAGCCTCCTTCTGCTCTGTAAATTTTATGATTCTGCAAAAGCTTTTTGCAGTCATGCATGCCCCAACTGATAGCCTCCATATTTTCTGTTACTTTCATTAGTCCAAGCCCTCTTGCATCTCTTTGAATAATTTACATTTCTGTCTGACTGGACAAATTCCTTCTGATTTCATCGGCCACTATCAAACCATCTCCCCAAAATGTGAACTTCACATTCTTATCATCTACCCAAATGCACTAAACGTCGGATGAGGGATCCTCTCTCCCTGCTCCATTCCCTCTGATACCATCCCGCTGAACTCACTGACCATCACCCCAGGGATCCTCATTCCCTGCTCCTTTCCCTCGCATACCATCCCCCTGAACTCACTGACCATCACCCCAGGGATCCTCATTCCCTGCTCCTTTCCCTCGCATACCATCCCCCTGAACTCACTGACCATCATCCCAGGGATCCTCTCTCCCTGCTACATTCCCTCTGATACCATCCCCCTGAACTCACTGACCATCACCCCAGGGATCCTCATTCCCTGCTCCATTCTCTCTGATACCATCCCCCTGAACTCACTGAACATCACCCCAGGGATCCTCTCTCCCTGCTCCATTCCCTCTGATACCATCCTCCTGAACACACTGATCATCACTCCAGGGATCCTCTCTCCCTGCTCCATTCCCTTTCACATGGGTGTTGAGAAAATGGTGTTGAAAAAAATGCAAGATTTGCCATGTAACAGGAAGTTTTTCTCTGCATTTTTATGATTTGGGATTGTTCAGTGTCTGCATGCGACAAAGTAAGGATGATTGTAGTTTTCACTGAACAGCACTGAAATACACACAGAACAATCATGGCAATGGACACAGCAGAGAATGAGTTTGTGAATAGTCCAAACCGATGCGGAGATGCGGTGATGCGGAGCTGAGCCGCACGTTCGGTAGCTCCCGCTGTTTTTGGTCTTTTGGGCTCTTTTAAGGGCCCGCAGCCAGTGGATGGACTGGACCAGGAGCCTAGTGGTGAAAAAATCTTCTTTGGAGCAGAGAAAGGTACGTGTCAGGAAAAAGAAGATGGTGCGGGGGCGGGGAAGCAGCAGCGTGGCTGGCCAACATTGAGGGCATTTAAAAGTTTATTGGATAAGCATATGGATGATAATGGCATAGTGTAGGTTAGATGGACTTTAGTTTTTTGACTTCCCATGTCGGTGTAACATCGTGGGCCGAAGGGCCTGTACTGCGCTGTATCGTTCTATGTTCTATGTTCTATGGCAGCAGGGGGCGCGGGAGCAGTAGAAGCTGCTTCAGTGCTGCTTCAGAGAGCTGAAGGCTGAGTTCCTGGAACCGTTTAAGGCCTCCCTGGACAAGCTCATGGCGACTCAGACGGCTCAGGGTGCAGAGATCCGAGAGCTATGGCAAAAGGCCTCAGAGAGCGAGGACGAACTCCTGGGCCTGGCAGTGAAGGTGGGGTCGCACGAGGCGCTCCATAAGAAGTGGTCAGCGAGGCTGGAGGAGATGGAGAACCGCTCCTGTCTGAAAAACCTGCGGATTCTGGGCCTCCCGGAGGGGCTGGAAGATTCGGATTTGGGGGCCTATGTGGCTATGATGCTGAACACGCTAATGGGCGCAGGGTCGTTCCAGGGACCCTTGGAGCTGGAGGCTGCCCATCGGGTGCTGCTGAGGAAACCCAGGCCAAATGAGCCGCCTCGGGCGGTGCTGATCCGTTTCCACCACTTCGTCGACCGTGAGTGTGTGATGAGATGGGCGAAGAAGGAGAGTAGTAAGTGGGAGAACGTGGAGATCAGGATCTATCAGGACTGGAGTGCGGAGGTGGTAAAGAGAAGGGCTGGTTTTAGTCGGACGAAGGCAGTGCTTCACAAGAAGGGGTCAAGTTTGGCCAGTTACAGCCGGAACGCCTCTGGGTCACATATAAAGACCGCCAGCTCTATTTCGATTTTCCGGAGGAGGCCTGGGCTTTTGTCCATGCAGAGAAAGTGGACTCGAACTGAGTACTGGGGGCTGGGGAATGATGTACATCGTCCGGAGGCTTTGTCCTCCTTGGTATCCTTTTGCTTTTATTGATTGTATTTGATGATGGCTTTTTGCTGTTCGGCTTTTTCGATTTTTGGGACTGTTTTTGGTTTACTTGGGTGCTGTTTTGTTCTTGTTTCATGGGTGGAGGTTTGGGGAGTGGTTTCGCGGTCCTGTTGGGTCATGTGCCCATCTTTTCCCGCATGTTGGGTCGGGGGTGGGGTTTGGGATGGAGGAGCAGTGGGCAGGGCCGGCACTGGGTGGGCGGGGGGAGTGGTGGTTGTGTTGCATCGGGGGGGATCATTGGAATGGCGGGAGCAGCCAGGCTCAGCAGGAGTCGGCTGACTTACAGAAGTATAATAGAACATAGAACATAGAACAGTACAGCACTGAACAGGCCCTTCGGCCCTCGATGTTGTGCCGAGCAATGATCACCCTACTCAAACCCACGTATCCACCCTATACCCGTAACCCAACAACCCCCCCGAAATTAATTCTAATTAATGAAGGGAGTTACGCAGCTAGGGGGCCCTAGCTTGGGCTGGCTGGGGTTTGGGGGGGGGAGGGAATAGGGGGGGGGGGGAATAACGGGTTGCTGCTGCAGGGTCCGAAGGGGAACTGCTGGTGATGGGAGGGTTGGGGGGGTCTGCCACCATGGGGAACGGGCCTGGGGAGTTCTGCGGGAACGTGGTGAGCCGAGGGAGAGCTATGGCTGACCGGCGCACAGGGAGGGGGAAGACCCCCCCCCCCCCCCCCCCACAGATTCGGCTGGTTACGTGGAACATCAGGGGTCTGAATGGACCGGTGATGCGGTCCTGGGTCCTGGCGCACCTGAAGGGGCTCGGTGCGGACATGGCCATGCTCCAGGAGACGCACCTTAAGGTGGCGGATCAGGTGAGACTGAGACGAGGTTGGGTTGGACAGGTATTTCACTCGGGGCTAGATGCGAAGAATTGAGCGGTGGCGATTTTAGTTGGCAAGAGCTTGTCGAGTGTGGTGGCGGACAGCGCAGGAAGATACGTAATGGTGAGTTGGAGACTTCAAGGGGAACGGGTGGTTCTAATTAATGTGTATGCCCCCAACAGGGATGATGCGGGCTTCATGCGGCGAATGCTGAGCCGAATCCTGGACTTGGAGACGGGGGGCTTGATCTTGGGAGGGGATTTTAACACTGTGTTGGACCCAGCCCTGGATCGTTCGATGTCAAGGACGGGTAAGAGGCCAGCGGCGGCCTCAGTGCTGAGGGTGTTCATTGGACCCCTGGAGGTTTTTGAGGGAGCTTGCCTTTTTCTCCCATGTCCACAAGGCCTATTCCCGGATTGGCTTTTTTGTCCTCAGCAGGGCACTAATCTCGAGAGTGGTGGGGGCGGAGTTTTCGGCGATAGTCATATCTGACCACTGTCCGCATTCGGTGGACCTGGAGCTGGGGGAGGGGAAGGATCAGCGCCCGCTGTGGAGGTTAGATGTGGGGCTACTGGCAGAGGAGGGAGTATGCGGGCGGGTCCCTAGGAGCATACAGGGGTATTTGGAAACCAACGACAATGGGGAGGTGCAAGGTGGGGTGGTCTGGGAAGCATTGAAGGCGGTGGTCAGAGGGGATCTGATATCTATTTGGGCGCACAGGGAGAGGGCGGAGAGGGCTGAGAGGGAGAGGTTGGTGGAGGAAATGGTAAGGGTGGACAGGAGGTATGCGGATGTCCTGGAAGAGGGGCTTTTGAGGAAGCGTCGTTGTCTCCAAGCGGAGTTCGATGTACTGACCACCCGGAAGGCGGAGGCGCAGTGGAGGAGGGCGCAGGGGGCGGTATATGAGTACGGGGAGAAGGCAAGCCGGATGCTGGCCCACCAGCTCCGGAAGCGGGAGGCAGCAAGAGAGATAGGGGGAGCCACAGATGCAGGAGGGAACCTGGTGCGGAGTGGTAGGGATATTAATGGGGTGTTCAGATCCTTTTATGAGGGGCTGGACGGGTCGGTGCCCCCTAGGGAGGTGGGCGGGATGGATAGCTTTCTGGATAAGCTGGTGTTCCCAAGAGTGGAGGATGAGCGGGTGGAGCGCCTGGGGGCCCCAATCGAGGTGGAGGAGCTGATAGAGGCGCTGGGGAGCATGCAGACCGGGAAAGCACCGGGGCCTGATGGGTTCCCATTGGAAGTTTACAAGAAATTCTCAGATCTGCTGGGCCCGCGGCTTGTGAGGACTCTGAATGAGGAGGGGGGGGGGGGGGGGGGGGGGAGACTTTACCACCGACGATGTCTAGAGCAATAATCTCACTAATCCTGAAGCGGGATAAAGACCCCCTCTAATGTGTGTCTTATAGGCCGATCTCACTCCTCAACGTGGATGCAAAGTTGTTGGCCAAGATACTGTCCAGGAGGGTGGAAGATGTGGTCCCGATGGTTATACACGAGGACCAAACGGGGTTTGTGAAGGGGAGACAGCTGAATGTTAATGTGCGGCGGCTGCTCAATGTTATGATGATGGCGTCGGCGGATGGGGAGGCAGAAATCGTAGCACCGATGGATGCGGAGAAAGCTTTCGATAGAGTGGAGTGAAGCTACCTGTGGGTAGTGTTGAGGAGATTTGGGTTTGGTGAGGGATTCATTAGTTGGGTGAGGCTGCTGTACAGTGCCCCGGTAGCAAGTGTGGTGATGAATGGGAGGAGGTCAGAGGACTTTCGGTTGTCCCAGGGGATGAGGCAAGGGTGCCCCTTGTCTCCCCTGCTCTTCGCATTAGCAATTGAGCCCTTGGCCATGGCACTGAGGGATTCGAAGAACTGGAGGGGGATTGTGTGGGGGGATCCGGCGGGAGGGATGCCAGAGGTGCTGAAGATACTTGGGGAGTTTGGGGATTTTTCGGGCTATAAGCTCAACGTGGGGAAGAGTGAGCTGTTTGTGCTGCACTTGGGGGCCAGGAGAGGGAGATAGGAGAGCTCCCGTTGAAGAGGGCAGTGAGGAGCTTTAGATATCTTGGGGTCCAGATAGCTAGGAGCTGGGGGGCCCTGCATAGGCTAAGTTTTTAGAGGTTAGTGGAGCAGATGGAGGAGGGGTTTAAGAGGTGGGAGTGTTGCCGGCGTCATTGGCGGGGAGGGTCCAGTCAGTTAAGATGACGGTGCTCCCGAGGTTCTTGTTTCTCTTCCAGTGCCTCCCCATATTGATCCCGACGGCTTTTTTTAGGAGGGTTAACAGGAGTATTCTGGGGTTTGTGTGGGCGCGCAAGACCCCGTGGGTGAGGCAGGTATTCCTGGAACGAGGCAGGGAGGTAGGTGGGTTGGCGTTGCCTAACTTGTGTGGGTATTGCAAATGTGGCAATGATCCGTAGGTGGGTGATGGAGGGGGAGGGTGCCACATGGAAGAGGATGGAGGCGGCGTCCTGTGTGGGCACGACTTTGGCGGCCCTGGTGACGGCCCCGCTCCCACTCCCCCCGGCAAGGTATTCTACGAGTCCAGTAGTGGTGGCCTCCCTCAAAATTTGGGGACAGTGGAGGCGGCTTAGGGGGAGGTGAAGGCTTCAGTGTGGGCCCCGATACGGGGTGTCGTAGTCAACATTTTCCCTGCTTCTAGACTGTGAATGAAAGATGCAAACATGATTCATGTTTAAGACATGGCAGGAGATCCCAGACCCGTGTCATGCTCCTCGTGTGCGATGTGGGAGCTCAGGGACACGTCCACTGTCCCTGGCTCCTTCACGTGCAAGAGGTGTGTTCAGTTGCAGCTCTTGTTAGACCGCTTGACGGCTCTGGAGCTGCGGATGTACTCACTTTGGAGCATCCGCGATGCTGAGGAGGTCGTGGATAGCACGTTTAGCGAGTTGGTCACACCGCAGGTGAAGGTTACTGAGGGAGATAGAAAATGGGTGACCAAAAGAAAGAGCAAGAGTAGGAAGGCAGTGCAGGTGTCCCCTGCGGTCATCTCCCTGCAAAACAGATATACCGCTTTGGATACTGTTGAGGGAGATGGCTTACCAGGGGAAGGCAGCAGCAGCCAGGTTCATGGCACCGTGGCTGGCTCTGCTGCACAGCAGGGCAGGAAGAAAAATGGCAGGGCTATAGTGATAGGGGACTCGATCGTAAGGGGAATAGACAGGCGGTTCTGTGGACGCAATCGAGACTCCAGGATGGTATGTTGCCTCCCTGGTGCAAGGGTCAAGGATGTCTCGGAGCGGCTGCAGGACATTCTGGGGAGGGAGGGTGAACAGCCAGCTGTCGTGGTGCACATAGGCACCAACGATATAGGTAAAAAACGGGATGAGGTCCTACAAGCGGAATTCAGGGAGTTAGGAGTTAAACTCAAACGTAGGACCTCAAAGGTAGTAATCTCAGGATTGCTACCAGTGCCACGAGCTAGTCAGAGTAGGAATTTCAGGATAGATAGGATGAATGCGTGGCTTGAGAGATGGTGCAAGAGGGAGGGATTCAAATTCCTGGGGCATTGGGACCGGTTCTGGGGGAGGTGGGACCAGTACAAACCGGACGGTCTGCACTTGGGCAGGACTGGAACTGATGTCCTAGGGGGGGTGTTTTCTAGAGCTGTTGGGGAGGGTTTAAACTAATGTGGCAGGGGGATGGGAACCAATGCTGGAAGTTGGAAGGTAGTAAAACAGGGACAGAAACAAAAGGAAGTAAGGGGAAAAGTGCAAGGCAGAGAAGACATAGTCAGAAATCCATAAGGGCGACAGTACAAGGTACAGTGACTGAGGGGAGCACAGTGAATAGGCCCAGTAATAACAAAAGGAATAAAACTGGAGATGTTAAGATTCAAAACAGAGGTAAAAAAAACCAACATAAGTGTACTTTACCTGAATGCTTGTAGTATTCGGAATAAAGTAAATGAGTTGGTGGCACAAATCATCGTAAATGACTATGATTTAGTGGCCATTACTGAAACATGGTTAAAGGATGGTCACGACTGGGAGTTAAATATCCGAGGGTATCAAACTATTCGGAAGGACAGAGTGGATGGTAAGGGAGGTGGTGTTGCTCTGTTATTTAAGGATGACATCCGGGCAATAGTAAGGGATGACATCGGTGCTATGGAGGATAAGGTTGAATCCATTTGGGTGGAAATCAGGAATAGTAAGGCAAAAAAGTCACTGATAGGAGTAGTCTATCGGCCACCAAATAGTAACGTTATGGTGGGGCAGGCAATAAACAAAGAAATAACTGATGCATGTAGAAATGGTACAGCAGTTATCATGGGGGATTTTAATCTACATGTCGATTGGTTTAACCAGGTCGGTCAAGGCAACCGTGAGGAGGAGTTTATAGAATGTATCCGCGATAGTTTCCTAGAACAGTATGTAATGGAACCTACGAGGGAACAAGCGGTCCTAGATCTTGTCCTGTGTAATGAGACAGGATTGATTCATGATCTCATAGTTAGGGATCCTCTCGGAAGGAGCGATCACAATATGGTGGAATTTAAAATACAGATGGAGGGTGAGAAAGTAAAATCAAATACTAGTGTTTTGTGTTTAAACAAAGGAGATTACAAGGGGATGAGAGAAGAACTAGCTAAGGTAGACTGGGAGCTAAGACTTTATGGTGGAACAGTTGAGGAACAGTGGAGAACCTTCCAAGCGATTTTTCACAGTGCTCAGCAAAGGTTTATACCAATAAAAAGGAAGGCCGGTAGAAAGAGGGAAAATCGACCGTGGATATCTAAGGAAATAAGGGAGAGTATCAAATTGAAGGAAAAAGCATATAAAGTGGCAAAGAGTGCTGGGAGATTAGAGGACTGGGAAATCTTTAGGGGGCAACAGAAAGCTACTAAAAAAGCTATAAAGAAGAGTAAGATAGAGTATGAGAGTAAACTTGCTCAGAATATAAAAACAGACAGTAAAAGTTTTTACAAATATATAAGACAAAAAAGAGTGGCTAAGGTAAATATTGGTCCTTTAGAGGATGAGAAGGGAGTTTTAATAATGGGAAATGAGGAAATGGCTGAGGAACTGAACAGGTTTTTTGGGTCGGTCTTCACAGTGGAAGACACAAATAACATGCCAGCGACTGATAGAAATGAGGCTATGACAGGTGAGGACCTTGAGAGGATTGTTATCACTAAGGAGGGAGTGATGGGCAAGCTAATGGGGCTAAAGGTAGACAAGTCTCCTGGCCCTGATGGAATGCATCCCAGAGTGCTAAAAGAGATGGCTAGGGAAATTGCAGATGCACTAGTGATAATTTACCGAAATTCACGAGACTCTGGGGTGGTCCCGGTGGATTGGAAATTAGCAAACGTGACGCCACTGTTTAAAAAAGGAGGTAGGCAGAAAGCAGGAAATTATAGGCCAGTGAGTTTAACTTCGGTAATAGGGAAGATGCTGGAATCTATCATCAAGGAAGAAATTGCGAGGCATCTGGATAGAAATTGTCCCATTGGGCAGACGCAGCATGGGTTCGTTAAAGGCAGGTCATGCCTAACTAATTTAGTGGAATCTTTTGAGGACATTACCAGTGCAGTAGATAACGGGGAGCCGATGGATGTGGTATATCTGGATTTCCAGAAAGCCTTTGACAAGGTGCCACACAAAAGGTTGCTGCATAAGATAAAGATGCATGGCATTAAGGGTAAAGTAGTAGCATGGATAGAGGATTGGTTAATTAATAGAAAGCAAAGAGTTGGGATAAATGGGTGTTTCTCTGGTTGGCAATCAGTAGCTAGTGGTGTCCCTCAGGGATCCGTGTTGGGCCCACAATTGTTCACAATTTACATTGATGATTTGGAGTTGGGGACCAAGGGCAATGTGTCCAAGTTTGCAGATGACACTAAGATGAGTGGTAAAGCGAAAAGTGCAGAGGATACTGGAAGTCTGCAGAGGGATTTGGATAGGTTAAGTGAATGGGCTCGGGTCTGGCAGATGGAATACAATGTTGACAAATGTGAGGTTATCCATTTTGGTAGGAATAACAGCAAACGGGATTATTATTTAAACGATAAAATATTAAAGCATGCCGCTGTTCAGAGAGACTTGGGTGTGCTAGTGCATGAGTCACAGAAGGTTGGTTTACAAGTGCAACAGGTGATTAAGAAGGCAAATGGAATTTTGTCCTTCATTGCTAGAGGGATGGAGTTTAAGACTAGGGAGGTTATGTTGCAATTGTATAAGGTGTTAGTGAGGCCACACCTGGAGTATTGTGTTCAGTTTTGGTCTCCTTACTTGAGAAAGGACGTACTGGCGCTGGAGGGTGTGCAGAGGAGATTCACTAGGTTAATCCCAGAGCTGAAGGGGTTGGATTATGAGGAGAGGTTGAGTAGTCTGGGACTGTACTCGTTGGAATTTAGAAGGATGAGGGGGGATCTTATAGAAACATTTAAAATTATGAAGGGAATAGATAGGATAGATGCGGGCAGGTTGTTTCCACTGGCGGGTGACAGCAGAACTAGGGGGCATAGCCTCAAAATAAGGGGAAGTAGATTTAGGACTGAGTTTAGGAGGAACTTCTTCACCCAAAGGGTTGTGAATCTATGGAATTCCTTGCCCAGTGAAGCAGTTGAGGCTCCTTCATTACATGTTTTTAAGGTAAAGATAGATAGTTTTTTGAAGAATAAAGGGATTAAGGGTTATGGTGTTCGGGCCGGAAAGTGGAGCTGAGTCCACAAAAGATCAGCCATGATCTAATTGAATGGCGGAGCAGGCTCGAGGGGCCAGATGGCCTACTCCTGCTCCTAGTTCTTATTAGGTAAGCAAAACTAAGCTTTATTTACGAATTAGAACTGCTAGCAGTATGGCTGAGACTTGAAGTCGGAAGGCAGTCAAGTACAAACTGCTAGGTCCGTCCTAAGTCTGCGATATCACAGAAGAATAAGACAATTTTTATTCATTATAGGATCAAGATAACATGAATACAGCTTGGTCAGGAATTTGATCAAAAGTAAAACATAAGTAATAATCATTACAATGGCGTCACCTTGCTGACCTTTAGAGGACTCGGGGTCTCATATCATTATCTTGTCTTTGTTTTAAGAGATGGACAAATTTGTTTAATTACAGGAAGAGACAGTTTTTTAGCTTATCGTATATATTTAGACTGCTCTGGTCGAATGACGAACTTGTATTTGTGCCTTAGGTTATGCAAAGTCAGTTTAAATTCAATTGTACCAAGAAGACTTGACTAGTTTTCCCATCATGCCATTATTTGCTTCACACAATACCACAGGGGTAATCACCAGTTTGCACCAGGGAGAATTGATGGTGGGTTTTTGAGTTGGCATAGGGCAGGCATCAGGTGGATGGGAGACCTTTTCCTCGATGGGAAGTTTGCGACTTTAGAGGAGTTGGAGGGCAAGTGGGGTCTCCCCCCCTGGGAATAATTTTAGATATATGCAGATTAGGGCGTTTGTCAAGCGGCAGGTGGCGGAGTTTCCGCTACTGCCGCCGAGGGAGGTACTGGATAGGGTGCACTCGGGGACGTGGGTCGGTGAGGGTAGGATCTCGGCAATTTATCAGGTGGTGCAGGAGGAGGAGGAGGCCTCGGTGGAACAGCTGAAGAGAAGTGAGAGGTGGAGCTCGGGGAGGAGATCGACGAGGGGACGTGGGCGGACGCACTGGGGAGGGTGAATTTGTCCTCTTCCTGCGCACGGCTCAGCTTGATTCAGCTGAAAGTGCTGCATAGGGCGCACATGACTGGGGTCAGGATGAGCCGGTTCTTTGGGGGTGAGGACAGGTGTGGGAGGTGCTCGGGGGGCCCGGGGAACCATACCCACATGTTCTGGGCGTGTCCGGTGTTGGAGGGGTTTTGGAAGGGGGTGGCGGGGACCTTGTCCAAGGTGGTCAGCTCCAGGGTGGAACCAGGCTGGGGGCTCGCGATCTTTGGGGTAGCATCGGAGCCGGGAGTGCAGGAGGTGAGAGAGGCCGGTATCCTGGCCTTTGCTTCTCTAGTAGCCCGGCGTAGGATTCTTTTACAGTGGAGGGACGCGAAGCCCCCGAGCCCGGAGGCCTGGGTTGACAATATGGCCGGGTTCATCAGGCTGGAGAAGGTCAAGTTTGCCCTGAGGGGGTCGGTACAAGGGTTCTTCCGGTGGTGCCAGCCCTTTCTCGATTTGCTGGTGGAGGGTTAGCGAATGGTCTATCTCAGCAGCAACCGGGGGTGGGTTAAGGGGTTAGGGATCTGTTAAGGGGGTTTGTTTTTGCAACTGTTTGTTTGCTACTTTCTTGTCTTTTTGTATTGTTATTCATTTATTGCTCTGTATTTGGGGGGGGGGGGGGGGGGGGGGAGGGGGGAGGCGTGTTTCTTTCTGTTTATTTTTATACTCTGTTTATTTTATTATTGGGAGAAAATTTGTAGTTGAAAAATTTGAGTAAAAATTATTTGTTTAAAAAAGGCTGCTGGAACAGGGAGAGGATTTGGAGAACATGTCCCGTAAGCAGAACCTAAGGATTGTCGGCCTCCCGGACGGTACTGATCCCGTGGAGTTTGTGGCTAACATGTTCCAGAAGCTGCTGGGAAATGGGACTTTCCCCTGACCGTTGGACATGGATCAGGCGTACAGAGTGCTGGTGAGGAAGCCGCGGCAGGGACACTCCCCTCGGGTGATGGTGGTCAGGTTCCACAGGTACCTGGATAAGGAGCGCGTTCTCCAGTGGGCCAAGCGCACGGGGAGCTGTAAGCGGGACAACAGCATTTTGCAGGTGTACTAAGATCTAAGCGTGGAGGTGGCCAAGAGGAGGGAAGGGTATAATCAAGTCAAGTTGATCCTGTCCAAGAAGCAGGTTAAGCTCGGACTGTTGCATCCAGCGCGACTTTGGGTTACGCATGAGGACCAACATCATTACTTTGAGTCGCCCGAGGACGCTATGGAGTTCGCCAGGAGGAAAGGACTGGTGCCAACGTCAGAACATTCTGCTCTCAGTTTGAGAAACTGTTTTTCCTGTTCGCTTTAAATGCTGTTTGCACTGATTTACTCGTTCGTTTTTGTTCTTGGCTTTTCTCTTCGATAATTGTGTTTTGTTTAAGAAGGGGAAAGTAGTTAAAGAATTATTCGATCTCGGTGGGTTTTCTGTGTTGTGAGGGGGATGGTGGTGGGGATTTTTGACTTTGTAATATTTTGAGTAGTATTACTTTGATCTGTATTATGGTGAGAGTTGGCTTTGTTTTTCTTTCCTGACTTCGGTTGGCGTCTATTTCTTGGTTTCTTAAAGTGGGTGGTTGTCGGGGCTGGGTTGGTGAGGGCGATGGTTTTGATGGGCAGGGGGTGGGCAGGTAGGCAACAATAGGTGGGAGACGTGCTGGCGCCAGAGGTGTGGGCCACCAGGCTAGCTGTGTGAGCTAGTCTGCGGGAGCACAGTGGGGGGTGGGGGTGTATCCAATCAGATTAGGGATGGGGTTAGGTTACAGAGTGTTGTTGCTAGGGGGAGGACGGGGCATTGTTCGGCTGACGATAATGTTGCAGGAGACGCACCTGAAGGTAGCGGACCAGATTAGGTTGAGGAAGAGCTGGGTTAGTCAGGTATTCCACTCAGGGCTAGATACTACTACCGGGGGGAGGGGGTTGCGATTCTGGTGAACAAGCGGGTGCAGTTTGAGGTGGGGTAGTATTGTTTCGGACAGGGTGGTCGCTACGTTATAGTTAGCGGTAAGCTGGAAGGGAGGAAAGTGGTCCTGGTCAACATATATCCGCCAAACTGGGATGATGCGGATTTCATAAAGAGGGTGCTGGGGAAGATCCCTGACCTGGGTTCCCACAAGCTGGTTATGGGAGGGAACTTCAATACAGTTATGGATCCAGGCCTGGACCGGTCGTGCTCAAAATCGGGCAGAGTGTCAGCAATGGGAAAAGAGCTGAGGGAGTTCATGGAGCAGATGGGGGGGGGGGGGGGGGGTCGACCCGTGGAGGTTTGGAAGGCCAACAGGGAAGGAGTTTTCCTTTTCTCGCACATCCATAGGGTCTACTCCAAGATCGATTTTTTAATACTGAGTAGGGATCTATTGATCGGGGCGGTGGATGTTCAGTATTCGGCAATCACCATTTCCGACCATGCCCCACATTGGGTCGAGCTACCGGTGAGTGTAGAGAGGTTCCAGCGTGGCAGTGGAGGCTGGATGTGGGACTGCTGGCGGACGAAGGGGTGTGTGAGAGGGTGAGGAAGTGTATACAAAACTACCTGCAGGTCAACGATACGGGAGAAGTCTCAGCAGCGGTGGTGTGGGAGACACTCAAGGCAGTGGTGAGAGGGGAGCTGATTTCAATCCGGGCTCACAGGGACAAGACGGACAGGGCAGAGATGGACCGACTGTTAGCGGAGATCCTGCAGATTGACAGGAGGTATGCGGGGACCCCGAGTGCGGAGCTCTGGAGGGAACGGAGGAGGTTGCAGGCGGAGTTTGGGGTGGTGTCCACGGGTAAGGCAGGGGAGCAGCTCAGAAAGGCGAGGGGTGCGGTATATGAACATGGAGAGAAAGCCAGCAGGATGCTGGCCCAGCAGCTCAGAAAGGCGTGGGGTGCGGTATATGAACATGGAGAGAAAGCCAGCAGGATGCTGGCCCAGCAGCTCAGAAAGGCGAGGGGTGCGGTATATGAACATGGAGAGAAAGGCAGCAGGATGCTGGCCCAGCAGTTCATAAAGAGGGAGGCGGCTAGGGCAATAGGTATGGTGGTGGATGGAGGCAGTAACTTGGTGGGGGATGCGGCGGGTGTGAACAGGGCTTTCAAGGACTTTTATAGCAAACTCCATAGCTCGGAGCCCCCCGCGGGGCCGGAGAGGATGAGACGCTTCTTAGACGGCCTGACATTCCCAAAAGTGGGTAAGGAGCGAGCAGAAGGGCTGAGCGCCCCGATCGGAGCTGAGGAAATATTTGAGGGCATAAAGGCCATGCAGTCAGGTAAGGCCCCGGGGCCGGATGGGTACCCGGTAGAACTTTATAAAACGTTCTCCGGGATATTGGGGCCACTGCTGGTCAAGGTTTTTAATGAGGCAAGGGACAGGGGGTGCTGTCCCAGACAATGTCGCAGGCCACCATCTCCTTGATTTTGAAACGGGACAAGAACCCGGAGTCGTGTGGGTCTTATAAGCCGATCTCCCTTCTTAACGTGAACACTAAACTGCTGGCAAAGCTTTTGGCCACTAGGATTGAGGATTGTGTGCCGAGTGATATTAGGGAGGATCAAACAGGGTTTGTTAAAGGTAGGCAACTGGTGGTGAATATAAGAAGATTGCTCAATGTGATCATGATGTCCCCCAGAGGGAAAGGAGGTGGAGGTAGTGGTGGCAATGGACGTGGAGAAGGCGTTTGACCGGGTAGATTGGGACTATTTATGGGAGATGCTGGGATGGTTTGGATTTGGGGTGGGTTTCATTGACTGGGTCAGGCTGCTATATCAGGCCCCGGAGGCGGGTGTGAGGCCAACAGGACGATTTCCGACTATTTTAGACTGCATCGCGGGACGAGACAGGGGTGCCCCCTCTCCCCACTGCTGTTTGTGCTATAGAGCCGCTGGCAATTGCTCTGAGGGCTTCAGAGGGTTGGAAGGGGCTGGTTCAAGGGGTGGTGGAGCAGAGTTTCATTGTCCGCAGGTGACCTGTTCTTGTACGTTTCGGACCCGATGGTGGGGATGGACGGAAACATGGCGACCCTGGGGGAATTCGGCCGATTTTCGGGGTACAAATTGAATATGACAAAAAGTGAAATGTTTGTAGTTCAGGAGAGGGGCCAAGGGAACCGGCTGAGGGAGTTGCCGTTCCTGTTAGTTGGGGACAGTTTCAGGTACCTGGGAATACAAGTGGCGCGGGATTGGGGTCGACTGCACAAGCTGAACCTGTCCTGGTTGGTAGATCAAATGCGAGGGGAGTTCTGGAGGTGGGATGCGCTCCCGCTGTCATTAGCTGGGAGAGTGCAGACAGTTAAAATGACGGTCCTCCCGAGGTTCTTATTCGTGTTCCAGTGTCTCCCCATTTTCATTCCACGTTCCTTTTTTAAGAGAGTAAACAAGATCATTTTGGGCTTTGTGTGGGCGGGCAAGTCCCCGCGAGTGAAGAGGGTGATGCTCGAGTGGAACCAGGGGGAAGGGGGGCTTGCACTGCCGAATTTCAGCAACTATTATTGGGCGGCTCACGTAGCCATGTTGAGGAAGTGGGTGGTGGGGGGAGGGTCGGCTTGAGAGCGGGTGGAGGCAACCTCGTGTAGGGGTACCAGTCTGGGAGCGTTGGTGACGGTGTCTCTGCCGTTCCCGCCGGCGCGCTTCTCTACCAGCCCTGTAGTGGTGGCGGCCCTTCGGATCTGGGGACAGTGGAGGAGGCAAGTGGGAGCAACGGGAGCATCGGTCCTGGTCCCCGATATGTGACAACCATCGGTTTGCCCCGGGGAGGTTGGACGGGGGTTCTGGGTATGGCGGAGGGCTGGGATTGAGCGGATGGTGATTTGTTTTTGGAAGGGAGCTTCCCTAGCTTGAGGGCGCTGGAGGCCAAGTTTGGGTTGACGAGCAGGAATGAATTCCGGTATATTCAGATGCGGGACTTTTTGCGCAGGCAGGTGCCATCTTTTCCCCTCTTGCCTCTAAAGGGAATCCAAGATAGGGTAGTGTCTAGAGGATGGGTGGGGGAGGGAAATGTCTCGGATATTTGCAAGGAGTTCATGGGGGCGGAGGAGATGCAGACCGAGGAGCTGAGGCATGGGAGGAGGAGTTGGGAGGGGAGATTGAGGAATGCCTGTGGGTGGACGCGCTGAGCAGGGTTAATGGGACTGCAACATGTGCCAGGCCAGGCCAGATTCAATTTAAGGTCGTCCACTGGCCCACATGACAGTGTCCTGGATGAGCAGATTCTTCGGCGTAGAGGACAGGTGTGTAAAGTGTCTGAGAGGACCGGCAGACCATGTCCACATGTTTTGGACGCGTCCAAAACTGAGGAGATAATGGCAGGGGTTCGAGGACGTCATGTCCAGAGTATTGAACACGAGGTTGGCAATGGGTCCAGAAGTGGCGATTTATGGGGTTTCAGGGGCCCCGGAAGTCCAGGGGGAGAAAGAGGTCGATGTCTTGTCCTTTGCTTCCCTGGTAGCCCGGAGACGGATACTTCTATCTTGGAGGGACTCAAAGCCCCCAAAGTCGGAAGCCTGGCTGTCAGACATGGCGAGTTTCCTGGGCTTAGAGAAAGTCAAGTTCGCCTTGAGAGGGTCGTTGTTAGGATTCGCCCGGAGGTGGCAGCTGTTTATTGACTTCTTTGGGGAGAATTAATTGTCAGCGGGGCAGGGCGGGGAGCGAGGGTGAGGGTAATGTAGTATAGGGGGTCATTTAGGCAGATCCGGGAGGGGTGGGCTACAGCAATTGCACTATGTACTTTGTTTACTGTACAACCCTTTTGTTTTCATGTTCTGTAATTCTACTGTTTACAATGTCGGAAAATACCTCATTAAAATTGTTTATTAAAAATTTTTTTTAGCCAGAATATTAGCCCCTGTAAATGGGCTGGAGTTTGTTATCAGCAGGAAGAGACCCAAATGAACATGGTTCAGTCCTGAATGTGAGGAACAGCAAAACCCAATCATTATGGTTACTTGTGGCTTCGTTGGTGTCTCCGCAGGGAGGATGACTGAGTGAATCCCTTCCCACACTGAGAGCAGGCGAATGGCCTCTCCCCAGTGTGACTTCGCTGATGTTCAGTTAGGTCAGATGATCGTCTGAACCCAGTCCCGCAGTGAGAGCACCTGAACGGTTTCTCATCAGTGTGAACACGTTGATGGTACATTAGTTCCCCAGAACTTTTGTAGCACTTGCCACAGTCTGGACATTGAAACGGTCTCTCATCAGTGTGAACTCGCTGGTGATTCAGCAGGTGGGATAACTGAGTGAATCTGTTTCCACACTTGGAGCAGGTGAATGGTCTCTCCCCAGTGTGAATTCGCTGATGTACAGTAAGGTGACATGAGTGTCTGAACCCAGTCCCGCAGTGAGAGCACCTAAACGGTTTCACGTCAGTGTGAATACGT
This sequence comes from Scyliorhinus canicula, assembly GCF_902713615.1. Taxonomy (NCBI): domain Eukaryota; kingdom Metazoa; phylum Chordata; class Chondrichthyes; order Carcharhiniformes; family Scyliorhinidae; genus Scyliorhinus; species Scyliorhinus canicula. The sequence goes on from NW_024055461.1 coordinate 2,779,810, forward strand.
TGATGGCACATTAGATTCCCAGAACTTTTGTAGCACTTCCCGCAGTCTGGACATTGAAATGGTCTCTCGTCAGTGTGAACTCGCTGGTGTTTCAGCAGGTCAGTTGACTTAGTAAATCCCTTCCCACACTCGGAGCAGGTGAATGGTCTCTCCCCAGTGTGAACTCGCTGGTGATTCCGCAGGGCCGTTAACTGAGTAAATCCCTTCCCACACTTGGAGCAGGTAAATGGTCTTTCCCCAGTGTGACTGCGTCGATGAGTTTCCAGCTGGGATGGGTAAGTGAATCCTTTCCCACAGTCCGTACATTTCCACGGTTTCTCCTCCGTGTGACTGCATTTCTGTCTCATGGGGCCTGATGTCGTGTACGGTTTCTCCCCACTGTGAACGATGCTTGGTCCTTCCATATTCAAAATCTGCTGATATTCAGGATATGATAAATTGAGGGCTCTGTCAGATCCTGATGTGATGCTTGGTTTGAGTTTTCGGACTTTGAAGCCTCCCTTTGGAACACCCTGTGAAACTGATTAAAAAGAAAAATTAGAGAGTGAGAGAGAACCCACAAAAACACAAAGGCAGGTTGTGAAATTGAGCTGAATGAATCTGGTCATTTGTGGGGCCGACACTGGGAAGAAGTGACCAAGAAAACTGCTGGATTGTCATAAAAACCCAACTGGCCTCTTTGGGAGGAGAGAGAAAGAGATGAAGAGGGATTTTGTATATCTACAAGACATATTAAGAGAGTAGTTGGCAAAGCAAATTCGATCTGAGCTTCATCAAGAGTAATATTGACAGGAAACTATGCCCCTGGTGGCACGGTGGTTAGCACTGCTGCCTCACAGTGCCAGGGACCCGGGTTCAATTCCGGCCTGGATGACTGTGTGGAGTTTGCACTTTCTCCCGTGTCTGCGTGGGTTTCCACCCGGTGCTCAGGTTTCCTCCAACATCATAAAGAAGGGAAAGTTAGGTGGATTGGCCTTGATAAATTGCCCCTTAGTGTCCAGGGATGTGCAGGTTAGGTGGGGCTATGGGGTTACAGGGACAGGGTAGGGGTGTGGGCCTGGGCAGGGTGCCCTTTCAGAGAATCAATGCAGACTCGATGGGCCGAATGGCCTCCTTCTGCACTATAGGAATTCTATGGTTCTAATTCTATCCTGTGAATCTTTATAAAGCTCGGGTGTAGAAGTCAACTATTTCCTAACACACCTAATAGGTAAAAGATAGCTATTTAGGATAAATATTAAGCCCCAGTTTTACCCATTTTAAATGAAGGATTTCAACATTCTCATAACCTCAGGTCAGCTCAAAACATACAGCTTACAAAACAGCATCCTTTTTACTGTCCTAATGATTTTCCAGAGACCTACAATTAATATCTTTACTGTCCTAATCATGTCCCAGAGTCACACAAATATATTTTACTGTCCCAATGATTTTCCAGACACCCAGGTATGAATCTCACCAAGGCAGAAGGTAAAATTTGAATTCGTTGATAGTTTACTGATGACCATGAAACCATTGTTGGTTGTTGCAAATACCCATCTGGTTCACTCCTGTCCTTCAGTGAAGGAAATCTTCTATCCTTACCTGGTCTGGCCTACATGTGACTCCAGATCCACAGTCAGCTAGTTGACCCTTAAAATGCTCTCTGAGATACACTCAGTTCAAGGGTAATTAGGGATGGGCAGTGAATGCTGGCCCAGCCAGCGACACCCACATCCCGTGAATGAATAGAAAAGAAAATCTGCCATCCTTACCTGGTCTGGCCGACACGATTCCAAACCACAGCAATGTGGTTGACTCTTTAAATGCCCTCCGAGTTGGCCGAGCCAGCCACTCAGTTTGAGGGAAATTAGGGATGGGTAATAAATGTTGGCCCAGCCAGTGACTCCCACAAATGATTCAAATAAAATCCTGGAGACTCCAGTCAGTCAATCCGGGAGAGTTGGCATCCGGTCCAGGCTCGCAGTGCATAATAATAATAACCGCTTATTGTCACAAAAAGGCTTTAATGAAGTTACTGTGAAAAGCCCCTAGTTGCCACATTCCGGCGCCTGTTCGAGGACTCCGCCCCTCATTCACTCCAATTGATTGGAGGACCAGCAGCTCCAGGTCAGTCCTCCAGTCCCACCCCTCCTCTTCCTATTGGTCATGAGCTGCCATCAATCAGCCTGGGCATTGTGACGGTTCCAGATGGTGAGAGCGGCCACAGGCTCAGGCTGACTCGCTGATTGTCCAATAATAACAGTGAGAGTCTCAGTGGGACAATCAGACAATAATAGTGGAGATGGGGCCCAGAGGGGAAATAGCAAAGGATTCACTCACTTTGAGAGTAACACACACAGTGTCTGTTCTCTTAATAAGAGTCAGGCTGCAGTGTGTGTGAGTGAACACATCATTGGATCAAATGTAGAATCATGGAATCCCCTCAGTGCAGAAGGAGGCCATTCAGCCCATCGAGTCTGCAACAACCTTCTGAAAGAGCATCCTACCGTGGCGAATTTCCCACCCTATCCCCACAATCCCCTCCCAGTGACAATTTAACACAGTCAGTCCATCTAACCTGCACATCTGTGGACTGCAGGAGGAAACCAGTGCACCTGGAGGAAATCAATGTATACACAGGAAGAATGTACAAACTCCAAAAGTGACCCTAGGTCGGAAAATTAGTCACAGAATCTACAGTGCAGAAGGGGACCATTCAGCCCATCGAGTTGGCACCGGTATTACCTGATCTGGCCAACTCAAATGGTTAATTCTGAATTGCACTCTGAAATTGCCTAGCAAGCCACTCAGTTTAAGGGCAATTAGGAATGGGCAACCAAGCTGGGTTGCCCGTGACACTCGCATCCCATAAAGAAGAGAGAAAATCAAAGGGCTGTTTCCAGTGCCGGTTTCGAAGGAATCAGTACTGGGCCCTTCACTCCTGGTTACATCATTGATTTGAAAGTAAATGTAGAAGCATGAATAACAAGTTTACCTGTGACGGAAAAATGATTAAACACTTGACAGTGAGGAAGAAAGCTGGAGGGGAAACAAGGCAAAGGATTACATGATAAATGGCAGGACAGGACTAGTTAGGCCAGAGCTAGATTCCTGTGCACAGGAAGATTGCACTAAAGGGAGTACAGAGGAGATTTAACGACATCAGCCAGAAATTGACAATGTTTGCTCGGAGGAAAGTTTGGATAAACTGAGGCTGTTTTTTTTGGAACAGAAAAGACTGAGGGGAGACAAAAATGAAATTATGAAAAACAGCCCGGCTAGCTCAGTCGGTCGAGCATGGGACTCTTAATCCCAGGGTCGTGGGTTCAAGACCCACGTTGGGCGCTTCAGCTTCTTTAATCTGAGAACATTGAGCTGAACTGTTTTATGGGTGGCACAGTAGCACAGTGGTTAGCACTGCTGCATCACAGCGCCAGGGTCCCGGGTTCATTTCCTACTTGGGACACTGTCTGCGCAGAGTCTTCACGTTCTCCCAGTGTCTTTATGGGTTTCCTCCCACAAGTCCCGAAAGACGTGCTTGTTAGGGGAATTGGACATTCTGAATTCTCCTTCTGTATACCTGAATAGGTGTTACTACCAGGGGATTTTCACAGTGACTTAATTACAATGTTAAAGTAAGGTAAGCCTACTTGTGACAATAATGAAGATTATTCTAAATGTATAAAATTCTGGGGGATCATGGTGGCACAGTGGCTGTGTGCCTGCGTGATGGGGATCCGGGTTTCATCCTGGCCCTGGGTTCACAGTCTGCAAGGAGTTTGCACATTCTCCCATTGTCTGTGTGGGTTTCACCCCTCACACCCAAATACATGCAGGGTAGGTGGCTTGGCCAAATTAAATTGCCCCTTGATTGGAAAAAAACATAAATTTATATATTTTTTAAATTCTGAGGAATTGAAATAGATTGGATAGGAAGGTCCTATTCCCTTTGATTGAGGGATACATATAAAAGGGGGCAGAGATTAAGGGAAGGACTAGGAGGTTTAGAGGGTGGTGAGGATCTGTGATATGCTGCCTGAAATTATGGCAGAAAGCCTCGTAATATTAAAAAGTAATTTGATAAGACATTTGAATTGATGTAACTTAAAAAGCTACAGACCATAATCTGGAATTTTAATTTTTTTAATATAAATTCAGAGTACCCAATTTTTTTTCCAATTAAGTGTCAATTTAGTATGGCCAATCCACCCAGCCTGCACGTCTTTGGGTGGTGGGGGCAAAGCCCACGCAAACATGGGTAGAATGTGCAAACTCCATACGAACAGTGACCCAGAGCCAGGATCAAACCTGCGACTTCGGCACCGTGAGGCAGCAGGGCTAACCCACTGCACCACCGTGCTGCCCTCACAATCTGGAAATTGAGATTAGGCTGAATACCTACTTTGTAGCCACGATGAGCTGAATCAAATGCGAGCAGGAACAATAAATTTTGATAAAATCCGGGATAGTAACTCTCACTACTAACAAGGTCAGCAGTTTGCCCAGTTTAGCTGCCAAGTATGCTAATGTAGCAATTTTAAAATGTACCTGCACACATAAGAGTACAACAGCAGATTATTTAACTTCCCCAATGTGATCGGTGTAATTAGTCTCAAATTTAACCTGGAATGGTCATTAAAAGTTTCCCAGTCACTCTGATATCTGAAATCTTTGTCCTCAGACAGAACAGACAAACCATTTTACCTCCCAATGATATTCAGGTCCTGATGAATCGAGTAACTCAGTCAGATGATAATGCGATGTTTGGTTTGAAGTTCCCGTTGGCAAATCCTCCTGTTTCTAAAGGAATTTCACTCAGTCCAGGAGAGAAATTCACAAGATTCTCTCTTCCGGCTTCCGGTTCCTGGATGCCCGCGCATGCGCCTTGCTGCACATTTCCGCTGAGAAAGATGGCGGCCGCGCAGGCGCCCTACGGCATATCGCCCCCGAAACAGATGACAGCCGTTAACAGGGGCCGATCAGAGAGAAAAACACCGATGCGGCTGGCACATGCGGTACAAACAACGAACGTAATCAAAAGTGCTGGAACCAATTTATCACCCTGAGGAACAAAATGGAATAATGGCGGATAACGCTACCCGGAATGCCCGGCGCGACCGAATACACCCTATCTCCATCTCAGGAGTCAGAACGCGCAGGCGCCAGTTGCCCCGCCCCCGGAAGTCTCCTCCCTGTGCGGAGCATGCGCGATGCTGCTCCGGCCTGAGCGCAGCCGCAGTGAGAGTGAGTGCGGCTCCCAGAGGCTGAATGAGAGCCGCCGCGAGCGGGGACAATGGTGAGAACCCAACCCCCCCCCAATAAGACCCATTCGTTTTATTGTCAGTCTGCAGACAGGAGCTGGAGAACTGAACCCAGGCAGAGGAGAGGGAGGGAGAAAACTGGGAGTGGAGGACAGAAATGGTGCAGATGGTGAGATGGGTTTGGATTTCAGCCCAGGGAGGAGGGAGAGTGTGTGGGACGGGGATTTACAGCTTTGGAGGAACAAGAGAGGAAAAGATGTTCCAGAGAAAACTAGAATTGTCTGTTCAGAATTTCTATCCTGGACTGACAGTGATGACTTTTGTAAAGTCCTTTTACAGGATATTGGAAGTGAAGTGGAGGATTGGCCGACAGAACCAAATATCACATCGAGATCTGACAGCCATTCGATTCATCAGGAGCTGAATATCATCAGTCTTTGAAACTGGAAGGAGAAATATTTGTCTCTTCCGTTTAAGGAAAAAAATGTCAAAGATCAGTGTGACTGGAAAAGCACCGAGATACACACACACCCGAATGAGAGTGTTTCATTGCACTGACTATGGAAAGAGCTTGAACTAGTTACACAGCCTAAAAGAAAATCACACCATTCACAGCAGGGAGAAACTATACTCCTGCTGCGTGTGTCGACAAGGCTTTAAGTGGGAGAGACATAAGGACACCCTCACCATGGAGAAACCTTGGAAATGTGCGGATTGTGGGATGGGATTCAGTTACCCATCACAACTGGAAATTCATCGTCGCAGTCACACTGGGGAGAGACCGTTCATCTGTTACATTTGTGGGAAGGGATTCACCCATTCATACAACCTTCTGACACACCAGCGCGTTCACACTGAGGAGAGACCATTCACCTGCCCTGTGTGTGGGAAGGGATTTACTCGGTCATCCCACATTGTGACTCATCAGCTTGTTCACACTGATAAGAGACCATTTACATGTCCTGACTGTGAGAAGAGTTTTAAATGTAAAAAGGATCTGCTGACACATCATCGTATTCACACTGGAGAGAGACCATTTACCTGCTCCCTGTGTGGGAAAGGATTCATTCAGTCATCCCACCTGCAGACACATCAACTTGTTCATTCTGATAACAAATTTTTTAACTGTCCTGACTGTGAGAAGAGGTTTCAAAACAAAAAGGATTTACTAACACACCAATATGCTCACACTGGGGAGAGGCCATTCACCTGCTCGGTGTGTGGGAAAGGATTCAGCCGTCCATCTGCCCTACTGAACCACCAGAGAATTCACACTGGGGAGAGGCCATTCAGCTGCTCTGACTGTGGGAAAGGATTCATTAATTCATCCAAACTTCTGATACACCAGCAACTTCATACAGGTAATAGACCGTTCACCTGCCCTGAATGTGGGAAGGGATTCACACGTTCATACAATCTTCTGACACATCAGCAGGTTCACAATGAGGGGAGGCCGTTCACTTGCTCAGTGTGTGGGAAGGGATTCAGTCAGTCATCCAACCTGCTGACACACCAGCGAGTTCACAGTGGGGCGAGGCCGTTCACTTGCTCCAAATGTGGGAAGGAATTTTCTCATTTATCTTATCTTCTGAAACACCATCACATTCACACTGGGGAGCGGCTATTCACCTGTAATGTCTGTGGGAAGGGATTTACTCAGTCATCCCACCTGCTAACACACCAGCGAGTTCACACGAAACCACAAAGTTTAGATTATACCCTTATTGATGCTGTTAATCATGTCCAGCACTGAATAATGTTCACTCTGACAGTCTTGATCTGCTGATGAGGTTTATTATTCTGAATAAATGTGTTTGAAACATTGTTGCAGATTTTTGTCTTTCCCAACTGAACATCACCTGTCTGGAACTCAGAAAGGACAATCTGGGGGAGGATCACACGGCAGGAACAGAACTTCAGCCTGGACACAGTCCTTCAGGGTCACACTGAGAGGGACAAACAACACTTGGGTCTTTCTCATCTCTCTTCACTGACAGCAAAGTCCCCGTGTGGGTTAATCCTGAGGCGTGTAAGAAATTTGGCCCAGCCGCTCTCAACCATATCTCAGAGCTCCTAGACGCGGAACAGAAACTCCTTTACAACAAGTCTGCGTTAAAATAGCAGCTGTTAACTGACAATTAGACAACAGTTTCATTCCTGGATAAAGAAGGAGCTCCAGTGTGTGTCCAAGAATTCCCAGTTTTATTGATGTGTGCTTCCCACATTCTGTCCTTTTAAATAAACCTAACCCCTACGGGCCTTTAACAATCAGAAAAATAACAGAGAAAAGGGCGGAGCTGAGTCTGCCCCTTTAACTGGGAGCTGAGCAGTGTCAGAGCCCCGGCTGTCCCTTTAAGACTGAGTGATGTGTTCAGCTGAAGATTCCTATTGGCCATTTTCTGGGTGATCTCCTTATTCTGATCATTCTCAGTGATCCTCGGGTATGTGAACCTGCTCTCCTGTCTCTCATTCACTGAACATCTCTCTTCTCTCTCAGGTTCTCACTTCTCTCCACTCTCACACATTCCACAGAGCACCTAAACTCACTTAATTTCTCTCTCTGAAGAAGCACAGAACACACTGAACCTCTCCTCCAACATCTCATTATGGAGACTCAATCCTTTCTCTCTCACCGATTGGCCCTAACTAACTTTAAATCTCTTTTGAGGAAAATTTAATTTAGTATAATGTCCCCTTATTTCTCCCAGTGATAATCCTCAGTCCATCTTCCAACTCAGTGAATATGTTAAAAATCTAAATAACCTCATATTTTGATGTTTAAAATGGGAAGTGAGGTGAATGGAATGCTGAGACCAGAAGCAATCTGTGTGGGAGTTCTTGATGCTGTCAGAGTGAGTTCACCCTCACAGGCAGGAAGACTGTTCACGGTGATAACATGAAACTGACGCCTGCTGTTTCATTCTCAGGTAACACAACTTCCTGTTTCTCTGCTGCCGGTTCCAAACCGCACATCTCACTTCTGAGCAGAAAATAAATCCAGGGACCGTAATCTAGTGAGAACATCTGTCAGTGCGGCCTATACCTGCCCACAGAGTCAGTGCAGAGTCACACAGATCACATTGTGGTGACATTTACAAATGAGCCGGTTATTTCTGTTCAGAGTCTCCATTCCCGGACAGAACCGGCTGTGTCTGTGAATCAGTCACTGAGTTCCCTCTGCTCTCTGTAGCTGGGAACTGATAACCTGCTCCCTTATATTTTATATCATTCTTTCTGTGTTACTTGTTTCCTCTATTTCTCAGCTTTTATGTCTCACCACCTCGCCTTTCTGTTTTTTTAAATCTCTCTTCTTTCCTCTGTATTTCTCTTAATCTCTCTGTTCCTATTCAACTGAGGTGTTCAAATCATTAAGTGTGTATGATGGATTGAAGAAGGAAACAGAGCGAGAAAAACAGAAAATGTTGGAAAACTTTTTTTTTCTTTTTTGTATGTTGGAAAAACTCAGCAGTTCTGGCAGCATTGGTACAGGGAGAAACAGAGTTAACATTTTGAGTCCTTAGAAATCATAGAATTTACAGTGCAGAAGGGGGCCATTCAGCCCAACGAGTCTGCACTGGCTCTTGGAAAGTGCACCCTACCCAAGCCCACACCTCCACCCTGTCCCCATAACCCAGTAACCCCACCCAACACTAAGGGCAATTTTGGGACACTAAGGGCAATTTAGCCTGACCAATCCACCTAACCTGGAGCTCCACCTGGAGCTGTGAAGCAATTATACTAACCACTATGCTACCGTGCTGCCTTGTGACTCCTCAGAGCAGTGTAAATCGGGATTGTCCCTCTGAGATCAGGGAGGGTGAGAGGAGATTTAATAGAGGTGTTCAAAATGAGGAAGGATTTGTGATAGTGTCGATGGGGAGAAACTGTTTCCCAAGAGCAGGAGGGTTTGTAACCAGAGGACACAGAGATTTAAGATATTTGACACCAGAACCCAAGGGGGTGATGAGGAGAATGGTTTTTACACAGTGATGTGATGTGATCTGGAATTCACACTGACAGGCTGCTGGAAGCAGATTTCACAGTAACTTTCAAAGATAATTGGATAAACACTTGCAGAGGGTAAATTGGCAGAGTTATGGCGAATGGGGTTAATTGGACAGTTCACTCACCTTTGTGACATGCTGAATTTTCCTCTAACTGATGTTTTAACATTCGATCTTTTCAATCACAAAGTGTCTCAAAGAGATTAAAACTTTGGTTTTGATGAGCTGTCAGATGCATTTCCTGTGTGACTGTGTAACTCGAGAACTATGAGAAGGATCTGAATATTTTCAGTTCCTCTAACAGATGTACCTCAGATATCAGAAATCTCTGGAGTTCTCCAAGTCCTCATTGCTGTCCCCTTGGGTCTATAAGGCAGCCCAACCCCTGCGGCTCCCACCGAGCACGGAAGGCCTTGAATGTGCCCGTGGACACCGCACGCTCCAGGGACACCCGGCCCGTGAACAAGGCTGCAAAGAGGGGCAGACAGTCAGGTCGGATGACCCCCTTGGTCACCCGCTGCTTGGACCTATTAATGGCAAGTTTGGCCAGGCCCAGGAGCAGGTTCACAAGGACGTCCTCCGCCTTTCCCGTCCCCCCTCTGCACCGGATGTCCGTAGATCAGGAGCGTGGGGCTGAAGTGCAAACAAAATTCCAACAAGGACATTGTCAGGAAAGCAAAAAGGGAGTGCAGCCTGGGACAGGCAACATACACGTGCTCCACGGTCTCCACCAGGCTGCAAAAGTGGCAGGTCTCTGGGGAGGCCGTGAGGTGGCTTAGCTTTACTTAGTTTTCACACCGTGTATCTCGCCAGACTAAGTGGAGATACTCCGGTTGAACGGCACTGCCCTGTGCAACAGCCTCCACCCCAAGTCCCCAAGTTTTATGGGGAGGACGTGTCTGTAGAGGGACCTCCACCGCCCGACGGCAACACGGCACGCCAAGGCGTGTCCGGACGGCGGGCGAGGGCAAGGAGGTGGAAAGTATCTCCCTGTGTTTGCGTGAGTTTCGCCCACAACCCAAAGATGAGAAAGTTAGGTGGATTGAACACACTAAATTGTCCCTTAATTGGAAAAAAAATGATTTGGGTATTCTACAATTATTTTTTTTAAAAAGAGGTGGAAAGTGTGCGATTGCAGGCCGTACAGGAAACCCCTTCCCGCGGTGCGAAAAGGAGGGTATTTTCACAAGGCGGCTGAGGTTGTGGGGCACTGGCACTCAGGGGGGGTCCAAGCTGGCATCCACCCAGACGGGATGGCACTGGACAACTGCACCGTCTCATGTTTAAGTGTGCCCACGGGGCTGAGCATGACTGACTTGAGGCCTCGGATAGCTTTGGCCGTGCGCTGGACGGACACAGCTCCGCACTCCGCAAGCTCGTAGGGCATTATCCAGCCCACTCCTCCACCACCCAGCACGTCACCGATCCTGGTCACCCTGGCATCCACAGCCCTCCGCTCTGCCAGCCACTGGAATGGATATTGGCGGAGGTGTGGATTCCTGAGCAGCAGCTCCCTTACAATAACCACTACTCCTAACGGGGGAGAGCTGTGGGGCATCGTGACCATGTTCCAGACTTTGAGAAGGTCATGGTACAGACGGGCAGTGCCAACAATGAACTCCGAAGACCTTGCTGGTCAACGAACAGGAGCTGCACATCGTAGTTCAGGTCATACACCTGGCAGAAGAAATACGTCACTAGGGCACAGCATCGTGGAGAAGGCTCAACGTACAGGAAACACTGCAGACTCTGAAGACGGAAAGTCGCTACCTGGGTGCAAAGGCAGACCAGCACCTGACCGCCCTCAGCAATCGGGAGATTCAAGACCTCTGCAGCGACCCAGTGCAATCCATTGTCCCAGAAAAACCGAATCAGAGTTCTCTGGATGCGACAAAGTCAGGGGGAGGAGTCAAAGTGACCAGCGGGTACCACAGCATGGAGGCAACCAGCTGGTTTATGAAAAGAACTCGACCCTGTATTGACAGCACTCGGAGCAGTCCTGTCCAGCGTCCCAGGCGAGCGGTGACCTTGGTCTCCAGCTCCTGCCAGTTCGCTGGCCAGGCTTCCTCTGCCGGGTAAAGCTGGACTCCCAAGTAGAGGATGTTGGTCCGGCTCCAGCTGAAGGGCCTGAGCTCCTCTGGGAGGGGGTCCATTTGCCACGGACCGACCAGGAGTCCAGAACATTTAGTCCAGTTGATCCGAGCAGAAGACGCGGCGGTGTAGACAGGCACTCTCGCATCCTCCGCAGGTCACCGGGGTCAGTGAACATGAGGAGCACGTCATCAGCGTCAGCCGAAAGGACCACCGACATGGCCGGTTCCTGCAGAACCAGCCCCAACAACCTCCTCCGCAGGAGGCACAGGAAAGGCTCCACGCAGAGAGAATAAAGTTGGCCGGACAGGGGGCAGCCCTGACGCGCTCCTCTCCCAAAGCGAAAGGGCGCCGTCAGGGACCCGTTAACCTCAATCAGACACTCCGAGGCGGTGTACAGTAATCGGATCCGGGTGACAGAATGCATCCCGAACCCGAAAGCTCGCAGAGTCCCGAGCAAATACTCGAACCCACCCTGTCGAACACCTTCTCTTGGTCAAGAGACAGGAAGGCACTCGACATACCAGATCTCTGCTTTGGACTTGAGGAGCAGCCCCAGATTTCCCCAGCTGTCCAGGGCCAGCCGCACGCAGTCCCGGTAACCATGATGCTTTTCAAAAATGCCCGGAGGGGATGAGGGGAGACTTGGTGCCGGGCATGAGGCTGCCCTCTGCCTCACTGCAGAGAGTGTCTAAATCCTCCTCCTCGCCCGCCACTGAGCAGCCTACCTCCTCCGAGCAGTCACTGGCTGAGCCCAAGCCTCCGTGGCAGGCGCCGTGGGCCCATCGACAAGCCCTTAACACGAGTTGATCCGGGGCTGGTTTAGCACAGGGCTAAATAGCTGCTTTTTAAAGCAGACCAAGGCAGGCCACCTGCACGGTTCAATTCCCGTATCAGCCTCCCCGAACAGGCGCCGGAATGTGGCGACTAGGGGCTTTTGCCAGTAACTTCATTTGAAGCCTACTTGTGACAATAAGCAATTTTCCTTTCATCCCACCCCCAGGATCGTCCTGAGGTGGGTTCCCTGCAGGCTCCCCCAACGATTCAGTGTCCGTGGATGGCGGCAGCTCAGACCCCCCTTACACTGTCGATGCCGGGCCCTCGGAGAGACCACGGAAGACCCCTGGGAACCTGGCATCATCTGCTTGGGTGTTGTGAGCGGGGAGCCTTCCTCGCCGTCGCCCGCCCATGACCCGAATATATCAGACACTGGTGGCTGCCGCCAGCCCCCAGCAATGAACAAAAGGAGGTGACCGGGAGTAAAATTGTACCGGGCGGAACAAGCCCTCGGGGGTCACGTCTCCCCCCGGCCCCGGGCCTCCCTGCTCGGGAGACGGCAGAATGGGCACCTCAGTGGCCTTGGAGACCGCCTTGACCTTCTTTTTAACGGGGCTGGGCATCAGAATGATGGGAATAAACACAGGAGACACCCAACCCCACCCGCCTGGGGAGGGGGTAGCAAAATCCTCCGGCCCGGACAGGCGCCGCTTGTGGGGGGCAGGGTCAACTCGCTGCAGGGTCTCCACTGCTGGAGGGCCCTCAGCAGCGTTCCCCCCCCCCCCCCTCCCCGCGCGCCCAGCCCCTGGGATTGTGGCGAGGCTGTAACAGCCTCCAGCCCGGGGCCGTACACAGGGTCCCCACCACCCTCCGGAGCCTGTGTGGAGGTCTCTCCAGGCACCGCAGATTGTTGCGAGGTGGCAGTGGTGTCCTGTGGTGAGGTTGCGGCCTCCGAGTTGGTTGGGATGGGCACGGGGTCAGTTCCCATGATGGGGCCAAGGTGTGGATGGGCCCGGTCTGACCGCGTGCCGTCTTCCATTTGGTCTTTTTATGCTGCCTCTGGTCTAGCGGAGGCTCCCTCTCCCCCCCCCCCCCCCCCCCCCCCCCCCCGCCAGCAGCCGCGGTGTTGCCAGGGGCCGGCTGCTGGGCAAAGAGGTGGCAGAGGAGAGAGGCGGAAGTGCCAGCTGTGCCACCCTGGAGGTGGTGTTGGTGGCAGCCGTTAGGGTGGGACAATTCCGGCGAATATGCCCCAGCCCTCTGCAGACATGGCACCGGAGGTCATCCGCAGACCAGAACACTTTACGGTCCTTCCCTTGGTGGGAGACCACAAAGCCTCCCTCTGTGATCTCCTCCCGAGTCAGGCGGACAAAAACCTGATGCCGGAAGGAGTAGACGAGGCGGAAGGAAGGGTCCCGCAGGCCAAGCGACAGCGGCGCCACCCCGGACCTGACCTCCCCCAGTAGGTTGAGTTGGGGAGGCAGAGCTCGGTGGGGAGGTAGGGCGGGACGTTTGAAATAACCACACATTCGGAGATGGACTCCAGCGGGTTCACCGCCACGTGTGTCCCGCCCACCATGAGCCCCCTTTCCAGGACGTGGTGGACCGTCTGCTCGGCCCGCAGGAAAAACACGACCTTGCCGTACATCCTGGAGGCGGCTACGATGGTCGAGGGGCCGAAGACCCCGGCCATCGCACGAGTGCCCACCTCGATGGTCATGGTGGGGTTGGGCATAACATTTGACCCTACGTTGCCGTGTTTGTAGGCGGAAAGGCGAGGGGGCAGCGGAGGGTCGACAGGTTCCCGTCCCCACAAAGGTTCTTGGCTGCCCTGCATTCGGCAGAGTGGAGGATGCCCCTGGGGTATTGACCATGTCCACCCCTGGTACGGTCCGGCCGTGTATCTAAGACCAGGGTAGTAGGGCAAGATGGGGGGAGGGGTGATGGATGTGGCACCACAACAGCAGGTGCCACAAGGGAAGGTGCTGCAGGGCAACAGCAGAGCGGAGCAGCGTTCTTCAGCCCTGGAGGGGCCTAAAACAATGTCCCAGGCTGCCCCACACCCACCACAGGCGGTGAAAGGCAGGCGGACGGCGCTCTTCAGCCCTGTGGGGCACAAAACAAAGCCCTTGGTCTTCACAACAGCCCCAGGTGGTCCCATTCCCACCCCGGGCAGAGGGGCAGGAGGACAGAGGGCAGGGTCTGCAGTCCCAGGTGGTCCCACTCCCACCTCAGGCAGAGGGGCGGGAGGACAGAGGGCAGGGTCTGCAGTCCCAGGTGGTCCCACTCCCACCTCAGGCAGAGGGTTGGGAGGACAGACGGCAGGGTCTGCAGTCCCAGGTGGTCCCACCTCAGGCAGAGGGGCGGGAGGACAGAGGACAGCAGGAGTGGGGATTGGGGAGGGGGAGGGACAGGAACAATCAGCGAGTCAGCCTGTGGCCACTCTCACCATCTGTCACCGTCACAATGTCCGAGTGATTGACGGCGGGTGCCGACCAATAGGAAGAGGAGGCGGGACTAGAGGACCGAGTGACGGCGGCTGGTCCTCCAACCAATCGTAGTGAATGAGGGGCGGGGGTCAGGCTCTGATTGAAGCATGCGCAGTGTAGGTAATGGCGAAGGAGGAGGAAGTCTATTTGAGATCGGAAATTGGTAAGAGGTGGTTAACAATTTGGAGGGAGCGAGAGATCGAGGGGGTGGGCGGAAAAGTTGTGTAAAGCTGTTGTGAGCCGCAAACCGCGGAAAAAAGTTTCCGGGACCCAGTTTGTACCGAGCAAAACTGCAACTCTTCATTACAGCTTGCATTAACGGCCGCCATCTTTACTGGACGTGCATCAGGGCGCATGCGCGTGTCAATGAGTGGGAGGAGCTTGTTCCCCATTGTTCAGAATGGAGCCAACTTGTCCATCAAACTGGATTAGTCTGAGTCCCAATGTCTTATTGATGATGCAAAGCGGTGGCATAGATGGAAACAAAAGGAATCCAATGCTGCTCTCCAGATTTAATTCTCTCATTTCACTGTCTGCACAGTAAGAAGCCTTATAACACCAGGTTAAAGTCCAACATTGGGGCAGCAGGGTAGCATGGTGGTTAGCATAAATGCTTCACAGCTCCAGGGTCCCAGGTTCGATTCCCGGCTGGGTCACTGTCTGTGTGGCGTCTGCACGTCCTCCCCCTGTGTGCGTGGGTTTCCTCCGGGTGCTCCGGTTTCCTCCCACAGTCCAAAGATGTGCGGGTTAGGTGGATTGGCCATGCTAAATTGCCCGTAGTGTCCTAATAAAAGTAAGGTTACGGGTATAGGGTGGATACGTGGGTTTGAGTAGGGTGATCATGGCTCGGCACAACATTGAGGGCCGAAGGGCCTGTTCTGTGCTGTACTGTTCTATGTTCTATGTTCTCACAGGTTTGTTTCAAACATGAGCTTTCGGAGCACTGCTCCTTCCTCAGGTAAATGTTTCTTTCCTCCACTCCCAGTTTTCTCCCTCCCTCTCCTCTGCCTGGGTTCAGTTCTCCAGCTCCTGTCTGCAGACTGACAATAAAATCAATGGGTCTTATTGGGGGTTTAGGGCCTCCAGCGGGTGTTTGTGAATCCGCCCCGCCCACCTACCAGGGTTTCCTTCCTTGCCAGAGATCAGAGTCCTCATTGATGATTTGAGCCCAAACTGGAACCACATTAATTGGGAAAAGAATATTTTCATGAAGGTTCGCGGCTCCACAAAGTATTTCCAACTCCTCCCACCTATCTCCTAACCAGGTTAGAACATAGAACATAGAACAGTACAGCACAGAACAGGCCCTTCGGCCCTCAATGTTGTGCCGAGCCATGATCACCCTACTCAAACCCACGTATCCACCCTATACCCGTAACCCAACAACCCCCCCTTAACCTTACTTTTATTAGCACACTACGGGCAATTTAGCATGGCCAATCCACCTAACCCGCACATCTTTGGACTGTGGGAGGAAACCGGAGCACCCGGAGGAAACCCACGCACACAGGGGGAGGACGTGCAGACTCCACACAGACAGTGACCCAGCCGGGAATCGAACCTGGGACCCTGGAGCTGTGAAGCATTTATGCTAACCACCATGCTACCCTGCTGCCCCAATTTGCTGCCCCAATGCCCCAAGGTTGATGCATTTATTTGTCTGACTAAAAGAATGGTCTCTGGTTGCATCACGGTTAGCACTGCTGCTTCCGGCACCAAGGACCCGTGTTTGATTCCGGCCCTGGGTCACTGTCCGTGTGGACATTTTCACCATGTCTGCATGAGTAACAGCTCCACAACCCAAAGATGTGCAGGATAGGTGGATTGACCACACTAAATTGCCCCTTAATTGGAAAAACCTAATTGGTTACTCAAAAAATTTTTTTTTTTTTAATTGTCTCTTTCCTAATGTTCACAATTAAAGGGGTGGGTTCACCAGGAGATGGCTGACATTTCAGGGGACATTAAATTAATATTGGATGGAGATATGTCTAGTGTTGTTGCATGGTACACATTAGATGTATTATTTACCGTTCTGTAATAAAGTAAATGTATTATTATTTATCATCTTGTAATATAAGACTGTGGCTACATTATAGATTTCCAGTCATCTCTTCCCTCAGAGGGTTGTTAGTCTTTGGATTTCTCTTCCACAGGGACCAGTTGTATCTGGGGGTCATTGAATATATTGAAGCACAAGTTTGACAGATATTTTATTGACAATAGAGTTAAGGGTTATGGGGAACAGGTAGGAAAATAGCTGAGATGAGGACGGATCTCTTCACTCGGGGATGTGGTGAAGCTTTGGAATTCTCTATCCCAGCGAAATGTGGAGCCTCAGTCATCAGGTATGTTCAAGACAAATATTGATAGGTTTCTAGATATTGAAGATATTGAGGGATATGGGGATTGTGTGGGAAATGGTGCTGAAGTAGATCGGCCAAGGATCTCATTGAATGGTTAAGCAGACACGGTGGGCCGAATGGCCTACTCTTGCTCCTGTTATAATCTCTGTGTCCTGGTCAGGAAGCAGTGAGCTGAGCTTGGATCTGTCAATCAACATGAATCAGCACCTTCAGGAGAATTGGGAGGGTGAATATTAGATACAGTAGAGTGAGAATAGAGGGAGAGTGTGTGGGATGGAGATTTACAGCTTTTGGAGAACGAGAGAGGAAATAATATTCCATAGGAACTAGAGTTGTCTGTTCTGAATTTCTATCCTGTACGAACAATGATAACTTTTGTAAATTGTTTTTAAAGGATATTGGAAGAGGTGGAATTATAGACAGAAACCTCAAACATCACGTCTCGATGCGACAAACTCACTCGATTCCTTCTGATCTGAATGTCGTCAGGCTCTGAATATCATCGGCAAGAAGGAGAAATGTTTGTCCGATCTGTCGGCTCCAAAAAATTTTAAACGTGCATGTGACTGGAAAAGCACAGACCCACACAACACACAACCGAGTGAGAGTGTTCCAGTGAAATGACTATGAAAAGAGCTTCAACTATTACACAGCTGAAAAAACATCACATCATTCACAGTGGGGAGAGACCGTGATCAACATATTCTGTGTGTAGACAAGGCTTCCACTGATTGTCCAATCTGGAGAGACACGAGAAGACCCAAAACATGGAGAAACCATGGAAATGTGGGGACTGTGGGAAGGGATACAGATTCCCATCTGAGCTGAAGCTTCATCGACGCAGTCATACTGGGGAAAGGCCGTTTGCCTGCCCTCAGTGTGGGAAGGGATTCATTGATTCATCCGCCCTGCAGAGACATCAGCGAATTCACACTGGGGAGAGGCCGTTCATCTGCTCTCAGTGTGGGAAGGGATTCATTTCTTCATCCGCCCTGCGGAAACACCAGCGAGTTCACACTGGGGAGAGGCCGTTCATCTGCTCTCCGTGTGGGAAGGGATTCCGTGATTTATCCAACCTGCGGAAGCATCAGCGAATTCACACTGGTGAGCGACCGTTCACCTGCTCTCACTGTGGGGAGGGATTCACTCAGTCATCCAGTCTGCAGACACACCAGCGAGTTCACACTGGGGAGAAGCCATTCACCTGCTCTCAGTGTGGGCAGAGATTCAGAGCTTCATCCGCCTTGCTGAAACATCAGCGAATTCACACTGGGGAGAGGCCGTTCATCTGCTCTCAGTGTGGGAAGGGGTTCATTGATTCACCCGCCCTGCAGAAACATCAGCGAGTTCACACTGGGGAAAGGCCATTCATTTGTTCTCAATGTGGGAAGGGATTCATTGATTCATCCATCCTGCGGAAACATCAGCGAATTCACACTGGGGAGAGGCCGTTCATCTGCTCTCAGTGTGGGAAGGGATTCATTGATTCATCCATCCTGCGGAAACATCAGCGAATTCACACTGGGGAGAGGCCGTTCATCTGCTCTCAGTGTGGGAAGGGATTCATTGATTCATCCATCCTGCGGAAACATCAGCGAGTTCACACTGGGGAGAAGCCATTCATCTGCTCTTAGTGTGAATCATTGAATTTACAGTGCAGAAGGAGGCCATTTGGCCCATCGAGTCTGCACTGGCTCTTGGAAAGAGCACCCTACCCAAGCCCACACCTCCGCCCTGTCCCCATAACCCAGTAACCCCACCCAAAACTAAGGGTAATTTTGGACACTAAGGGCAATTTATCACGGCCAATCCAGGAAACCGGAGCACCCGGAGGAAACCCACGCACACACGGGGAGAACGTGCAGACTCCGCACAGACAGTGACCCAAGCCGGGAATCGAACCTGGGGCCCTGAAGCTGTGAAGCAATTCTGCTAACCACTATGCTACAGTGCTGCCATGCTGTGTGGGAAGGGATTGCATAGAAACATAGAAAATAGGAGCAGGAAGAGGCCATTTGGCTCTTTGCACCTGCTCTGCCATTCATTATGATCATGGCTTATCATGCAACTTTATAGCCTAATCCCGATTTCCCCTCCATATCCTTTGATCCCCTTCGCCCTCAGTGCTATATCTAACTGCTTCTTGCAAACAAACAATGTATTGGCCGTAACTATTTCCTGTGGTAACAAATTCCACAGGCTCACCACTTTCTGGATGAAGAACTGTCTCCTCATCTCTGTCCTAAATGGTCTACTCCGTATCCTCAGACTGCGACCTCTGTTTCTGTGCACTCCGACCATCGGGAAAATCTTTGCTGCATCTATCCTGTCAAGTCCTGTTGAAATATTATAGGTTTCTATGAGATTCCCCACTCCTCTGAGCTCCAGTGGATACAATCCTAACTGATTCAATCTCTCATACGTCAGTCCCACCATCCCAGGAATCAGTCTGGTCAATCTTCGCTGCATTCCCTCTCGAGCAAGAACATCCTTCCTTAGATAATGAGACCAAAACTGCTCACAATATTCCAGCTACGGCCTCGCCAAGGCCCTGTATAGAACAAAGAACAATACAGCACAGGAACAGGCCCTTCGGCCCTCCAAACCTGCGCCAATCACATGTCCTATACCCTGTCTGTTCATGTGCCTGTCTAAATAAGTCTTTAAGGTCGCTAACGTATCTGCCTCAACCACCTCGCTTGGCAGTGCATTCCAGGCCACTACCACCCACTGTGTAAAAAAACTTCCCCCACATATCTCCACTGAATCTTTCCCCCCTCACCTTGAACTTGTGCCCCCTTGTAATTGTAATTTCCGCCCTGGGAAAAAGCCTCCAACTGTCCACCCTATTTATTCCCCTAAAATTTTATAAACTTCTACATCCTGGTAAACCTTTTCTGTACTCTCTCCAAACCTCCACGTCCTTCTGGTAGTGTGGTGACTAGAATTCATAGAATTTACAGTGCAGAAGGAGGCCATTCGGCCCATCGAATCTGCACCGGCTCCTGGGAAGAGCACCCTACCCAAGGTCAATACGTCCACCCTATCCCCATAACCCAGTAACCCCACCCAACACTAAGGGCAATTTTGGACACTAAGGGCAATTTATCATAGCCAATCCACCTAGCCTGCACATCTTTGGACTGCAGGAGGAAACCGGAGCACCCGGAGGAAACCCACGCACAGACGGGGAGGATGTGCAGACTCCACACAGACAGTGACCCAAGCCGGAATCGAACCTGGGACCCTGGAGCTGTGAAGCGATTGTGCTATCCACAATGCTACCGTGCTGCCCTGATACGAGAATTGATGATGCCCTGCTCACTTTGCTCTGCATCAAGAACCAGCTGTCCAACCTACTGAACTAAAGGGGACGCCGAAACTAGCAACTGCGAGCCAGCCAGGAGTCGAACCTGGAATCTCCTGATTCATAGTCAGATGCTTTATCCATTGCACCACTGGCCCACAGCAGTTAAATTGGACACAGTATTCCAAATGTGGCCGAGCCAACATTCTACATAATTGTCACATAATTTTGACGCTTTGATACCCGATACCCCATCCTATCAAGGCAAGCATGCCATATGCTTTCTTCACCACCATTTCCACCTGTGCTGCCACTTTTCAGGATCTGTCGACCTACACGCCCAAATCTCTCTGTGTCTCTATGCTCCTGATGGTTCTGTCATTTATTTTATTTCTCCCACCTGAATTGGATCTACCAAAATGCACCACCTCGCATTTGTCCGGGTTAAATTCCATTAAATCTCTAGCATCTGATTTCTGAAGACAGAACCAAAGTATGTATTTATTTGCTCAGCTATTTCTTTGCCCCTATTATACATTGCCCTGTTTCTGAACCTACATTTGTCTTCACCAATCTTTTTCTCTTCACATACCTATAGAAACTTTTACAATCAGCCTAATTTCTGGTTTTATGCCATTCCCAACATCACCACTGCAGTTTGGGGGTATATATACGATGCCCACTACTTTTTTTGCCCCATGGTGTTTCTCAGCTCTACCCATACAGATTCCACATTGTCGGAGATAATTCCTTCCTCACTATTGCATTAATTTCCTCTTTAACCAGCACTGCCACTTCATTGCCTTTTCCTTTTTGTCTGTCCTTCCTAAGTACTGAATATATTCAATTCCCATTCCTGGTCATCCTGCAGCCATGTCTCCATACTCCCGATTATCTAGGCACCAACGATATAGGTAAAAAACGGGATGAGGTCCTACAAGCGGAATTCAGGGAGTTAGGAGTTAAACTAAAAAGTAGGACCTCAAAGGTAATAATCTCAGGATTGCTACCAGTGCCACGAGCTAGTCAGAGTAGGAATGTCAGGATAGATAGGATGAATGCGTGGCTCGAGAGATGGTGCAAGAGGGAGGGATTCAAATTCCTGGGGCATTGGGACCGGTTCTGGGGGAGGTGGGACCAGTACAAACCGGACGGTCTGCACTTGGGCAGGACTGGAACCGATGTCCTAGGGGGGGTGTTTTCTAGAGCTGTTGGGGAGGGTTTAAACTAATGTGGCAGGGGGATGGGAACCAATGCTGGAAGTTGGAAGGTAGTAAAACAGGGACAGAAACAAAAGGAAGTAAGGGGAAAAGGGCAAGGCAGAGAAGACATAGTCAGAAATCCATATGGGCGACAGTACAAGGTACAGTGACTGAGGGGAGCACAGTGAATAGGCCCAGTAATAACAAAAGGAATAAAACTGGAGATGTTAAGATTCAAAACAGAGGTAAAAAAACCAACATAAGTGTACTTTACCTGAATGCTCGTAGTATTCGGAATAAAGTAAATGAGTTGGTGGCACAAATCATCGTGAAGGACTATGATTTAGTGGCCATTACTGAAACATGGTTAAAGGATGGTCACGACTGGGAGTTAAATATCCGAGGGTATCAAACTATTCGGAAGGACAGAGTGGATGGTAAGGGAGGTGGTGTTGCTCTGTTATTTAAGGATGACATCCGGGCAATAGTAAGGGATGACATCGGTGCTATGGAGGATAAGGTTGAATCCATTTGGGTGGAAATCAGGAATAGTAAGGCGAAAAAGTCACTGATAGGAGTAGTCTATCGGCCACCAAATAGTAACGAGATGGTGGGGCAGGCAATAAACAAAGAAATAACTGATGCATGTAGAAATGGTACAGCAGTTATCATGGGGGATTTTAATCTACATGTCGATTGGTTTAACCAGGTCGGTCAGGGCAACCGTGAGGAGGAGTTTATAGAATGTATCCGCGATAGTTTCCTAGAACAGTATGTGATGGAACCTACGAGGGAACAAGCGGTCCTGGATCTTGGCCTGTGTAATGAGACAGGATTGATTCATGATCTCATAGTTAGGGATCCTCTCGGAAGGAGCGATCACAATATGGTGGAATTTAAAATACAGATGGAGGGTGAGAAAGTAAAATCAAATACTAGTGTTTTGTGTTTAAACAAAGGAGATTACAAGGGGATGAGAGAAGAACTAGCTAAGGTAGACTGGGAGCTAAGACTTTATGGTGGAACAGTTGAGGAACAGTGGAGAACCTTCCAAGCGATTTTTCACAGTGCTCAGCAAAGGTTTATACCAACAAAAAGGAAGGACGGAAGAAAGAGGGAAAATCAACCGTGGATATCTAAGGAAATAAGGGAGAGTATCAAATTGAAGGAAAAAGCATATAAAGTGGCAAAGATTGCTGGGAGATTAGAGGACTGGGAAATCTTTAGGGGGCAACAGAAAGCTACTAAAAAAGCTATAAAGAAGAGTAAGATAGAGTATGAGAGTAAACTTGCTCAGAATATAAAAACAGACAGTAAAAGGTTTTACAAATATATGAGACAAAAAAGAGTGGCTAAGGTAAATATTGGTCCTTTAGAGGATGAGAAGGGAGTTTTAATAATGGGAAATGAGGAAATGGCTGAGGAACTGAACAGGTTTTTTGGGTCGGTCTTCACAGTGGAAGACACAAATAACATGCCAGTGACTGATAGAAATGAGGCTATGACAGGTGAGGACCTTGAGACGATTGTTATCACTAAGGAGGGAGTGATGGGCAAGCTAATGGGGCTAAAGGTAGACAAGTCTCCTGGCCCTGATGGAATGCATCCCAGAGTGCTAAAAGAGATGGCTAGGGAAATTGCAGATGCACTAGTGATAATTTACCGAAATTCACTAGACTCTGGGGTGGTCCCGGTGGATTGGAAATTAGCAAACGTGACACCACTGTTTAAAAAAGGAGGTAGGCAGAAAGCAGGAAATTATAGGCCAGTGAGTTTAACCGGTAATAGGGAAGATGCTGGAATCTATCATCAAGGAAGAAATTGCGAGGCATCTGGATAGAAATTGTCCCATTGGGCAGACGCAGCATGGGTTCGTAAAAGGCAGGTCGTGCCTAACTAATTTAGTGGAATTTTCTGAGGACATTACCAGTGCAGTAGATAACGGGGAGCCGATGGATGTGGTATATCTGGATTTCCAGAAAGCCTTTGACAAGGTGCCACACAAAAGGTTGCTGCATAAGATAAAGATGCATGGCATTAAGGGTAAAGTAGTAGCATGGATAGAGGATTGGTTAATTAATAGAAAGCAAAGAGTTGGGATAAATGGGTGTTTCTCTGGTTGGCAATCAGTAGCTAGTGGTGTCCCTCAGGGATCCGTGTTGGGCCCACAATTGTTCACAATTTACATTGATGATTTGGAGTTGGGGACCAAGGGCAATGTGTCCAAGTTTGCAGATGATACTAAGATGAGTGGTAAAGCGAAAAGTGCAGAGGATACTGGAAGTCTGCAGAGGGATTTGGATAGGTTAAGTGAATGGGCTCGGGTCTGGCAGATGGAATACAATGTTGACAAATGTGAGGTTATCCATTTTGGTAGGAATAACAGCAAACGGGATTATTATTTAAACGATAAAATATTAAAGCATGCCGCTGTTCAGAGAGACTTGGGTGTGCTAGTGCATGAGTCACAGAAGGTTGGTTTACAAGTGCAACAGGTGATTAAGAAGGCAAATGGAATTTTGTCCTTCATTGCTAGAGGGATGGAGTTTAAGACTAGGGAGGTTATGTTGCAATTGTATAAGGTGTTAGTGCAGCCACACCTGGAGTATTGTGTTCAGTTTTGGTCTCCTTACTTGAGAAAGGACGTACTGGCGCTGGAGGGTGTGCAGAGGAGATTCACTAGGTTAATCCCAGAGCTGAAGGGGTTGGATTATGAGGAGAGGTTGAGTAGACTGGGACTGTACTCGTTGGAATTTAGAAGGATGAGGGGGGATCTTATAGAAACATTTAAAATTATGAAGGGAATAGATAGGATAGATGCGGGCAGGTTGTTTCCACTGGCGGGTGACAGCAGAACTAGGGGGCATAGCCTCAAAATAAGGGGAAGTAGATTTAGAACTGAGTTTAGGAGGAACTTCTTCACCCAAAGGGTTGTGAATCTATGGAATTCCTTGCCCAGTGAAGCAGTTGAGGCTCCTCATTACATGTTTTTAAGGTAAAGATAGATAGTTTTTTGAAGAATAAAGGGATTAAGGGTTATGGTGTTCGGGCCGGAAAGTGGAGCTGAGTCCACAAAGATCAGCCATGATCTCATTGAATGGCGGAGCAGGCTCGAGGGGCCAGATGGCCTACTCCTGCTCCTATTTCTTATGTTCTTATCTCACATCCATATATGTCTATTCGCGCAATTCACTCGGTTTTGCCGTCTGCAGTCACACCAGGGAGTTCATACTGGGGAGAGACCATTCACCTGCTCTCAATGTGCGAAGGGATTTTGTAATTCATCGCATTTCCTGAGACACCAACAAATTCACAACTGATTACAGGGATTGGATTCTGCTGTAATTGTTTCTGTTCTCAATTACATCCAGGACTGCATTTTGTTCATTCTGTTGGTCAATGGGGACGGTCAGAGGGTTTCTTTCTGCTGGACTGGCCGGTCTCATGGCTTCTCCCCCAGTGGGCTGATTCTCTCTGAGCCTTCTTGCGAATATCTGGTTTTACATTTCACAAGGATCAAAGAGTGAAAGTGGGTTTGGAGGTTAAAAGATGTTTCATTAGCATTTCTGTTTGGAAACCCCCAAAATCATGCCACATTGCCATGAAGATGGGCTATGGTGATGACATGGTTCTTTTTTTTAATTTATCTTGGTGCTTCTCACAGAAGAAAACTATCAGGATATGAGGGGAAGTTGTCTGAGGTGCACTGGGAAACTACATTAAATAGTATGGTGGGAGACAGGAAGTCACTAATATTTAAGGAATTATTACAGATTTACATGGGAATCAGTTAGCTCAGTTGGCTAGTTCGTGCTGAGTGACACCAACAGTACAGGTGAAATCCCCATACCAGCTGAGGTTAGCCATGGTCTGTGTCAGTATTTATGCTCCACATGAGCCTCCACCCACCCCTCTACATCTCCCCCATCAGCATCTCCTATTCCTTTCTCCCTCGTGTATGTATCAAGCTTTACGTTTGATGGATTCATGCTGTTCATCTCAACCACTCACTGTGGTAACGAGTTCCACGTTCTCACCACTCGCTGGGTAAAGAGGTGTCTACTGAAATTCCTATTGGATTATTGAATCCGTTCATAATCTGAAAGACTTCCACCAGGTCACCCATCCGTCTTCGCTTTTCCAGAAAAAAGCAGCCCCAGCCTTTCCCAAGTGTTAAATGCTCTCAGTTCTGTATATTATGAATCTTTGTTGCACCGTATCCAGTGCCTCTATTTCCTTTTTTTTAACGGTAATCACTAATGTTGACAGTGCTCCCAGTGTAGTCGAACCATCGTTTTAAACAAGTTGAACATTTCCTCCGTGCTTTTCAATTCTATTCCTCTGCAATGGAATCCTATATATGGGCTCCATACTTTAGGAAAGATGTGAAGTTCTTAGAGAGGGTGTAGAGGACATTTACGAGAACGTCACCAGAGATGAGGGACTCCAGTTAGTTGGAATGACTGGAGCAGCTGAATTTCTCTCCTGAGATCACAGCATCTGAAGGGTGGGAATGGGGCCATTCAGCCCTTTGAGACCATGTCGGCTCCCTGTGGAGGAAGCCAGTCTGTCCATTGCCCCGTTCTATCCCCGAATCCCTGTGGGTTTATTTCTCTCAGTGCCTGTCCAATTTCCTATTGAAATCCTTCCGTCATCTCTGCATCTCCTACCCTCATAGGCAGTAGGTTCCAGGTTGTTACCACTCGCTTTGCATGTACACAAGGCTCCGAGAGCACAGAGGAGTCTATTTGGCCCATTTTCCCATGCCAGCTCTTTGCACAGCGACCCATTTAATCCCATAGTTCGACTGTTTTGTTTTCTTTTTCAGAATGTACCAAATTCCCTTTTGGAAGTTACAGTCCAATGAGATTCCAGCACCATTTATGGACAGTGCATTCCAAATCACAACAACTCGCTGTTTTTACAACAAATAATTATGTATATGGTGTGTCTGGAGGTTCACAGAGTATTCAAAATGGTGTCAATGACATGATTAGACAAAATTAAGACTCAATCTTTACCAATAAATTGGTGAGGACACTGAGTGTAATATATCAAGGGCCTCACGGTAGCATGGTGGTTAGCATCAATGCTTCACAGCTCCAGGGTCCCAGGTTCGATTCCCGGCTGGGTCACTGTCTGTGTGGAGTCTGCACGTCCTCCCTGTGTGCGTGGGTTTCCTCCGGGTGCTCCGGTTTCCTCCCACAGTCCAAAGATGTGCGGGTTAGGTGGATTGGCTATGCTAAATTGCCCGTAGTGTAAGGTTAATGGGGGGATTGATGGGTTACGGGTATACGGGTTACGTGGGTTTAAGTAGGGTGATCATTGCTCGGCACAACATCGAGGGCCGAAGGGCCTGTTCTATGTTCTATATCCTCATTTGCGAACAATTAGAACAGATGTACATTTCTATAAAACCTCTCACTCCCACTGGACCTCCTAAAGTGTTTTAAAGCCAATGGAGTACTTTTGAAACATATTCACTGTTGTAATGTAGGAAACTGTAAGTCGCATGTGTAATCACATTTAGTTTTAAAATTGTTATCTTCATTATATTAAAAAAGATTTAGAGTACCCAATTCAGTTTTTCTAATTAAGGAACAATTTAGCGTGGCCAATCCATCTACCTTGCACATTTTTGGGTTGTGGGGGGTGAGACCAACAAAATCACGGGAAGAATGTGCAAACTCCACGCGGCAGTGATCCAGGGTGGGGATCGAACCTAGGACCTCGGCACCGTGAGGCAGCAGTGCTAACCATTGTGCCACCCCTTGCTGCCCGTAAATTGTTATTTTCATAGTGTATTCACTGGCTTTAGTAACAAGGTCAAGGAAGCCC
Organism: Scyliorhinus canicula; assembly: GCF_902713615.1. Taxonomy (NCBI): domain Eukaryota; kingdom Metazoa; phylum Chordata; class Chondrichthyes; order Carcharhiniformes; family Scyliorhinidae; genus Scyliorhinus; species Scyliorhinus canicula. The sequence continues at coordinate 2,807,124 of NW_024055461.1, forward strand.
TTTTATACCTCTAACATGTGCCTTTCTGCAGCCATTTCGCCTTCTGTACCTTTTCTATATTAACAATGTATTGATTTCATCGCTAAAAACAATAATGATATTCAAGTTTATTCAGCAGTGAACACTGATTATGATTAGTGAATTGGTGTGTTAGGTAATTATATTGCAAAGACTAGATCTTTATTTTTAAAATAACACGATCAACCAAAATATTTCCAGAAACTGCAGGGCTATCAGAATTTGTTTGAAAAAATAAATGACTCGATAATTTTGAGAAGTTACGAGATGTGGCGATAAGCCTGTACATAATATTACATGTACTCAGCAGTGTGACCTCCCACCAGTAGTTGGCATCAGGCATCAGTCAGGTGTCATCCGATTACCAGCAGAAGGTTATCAGGCATACACAAGGCCAGTCGCACATAAGGGTAGTTCCAAGAGAGCAATGTTGTGGTTGATTTGTCAGTGCCCTCTCAGTTCAAGGGCAATTGGAATGAGCAGTAAATGCTGGCCCAGCCAGTGACGCCCACCTCCCATGAATGAATAATTTTTTATGCGGCGCATTGTTCAATCTGAAGATGAGTAAGAAACTGTCTCTTTGATTGGATTTGATTTATTGTCACGTGTACCGAGGTACAGTGAAAAGTATTGTTCTGCGTACAGTCCAGACAGATTGTTCCATACATGAAAAAACAAAGTGCGGATCTTGGCAGTTTGTTCAGTTCACAGAAGAATTTAATGGCTTTGTAGACGTAGATTAACATTTTAATCACCATCCCAAACATATCTCGACAGCTCATATAGACAGACACAAAAGGTAGAGGAAATGGCAGAGATTTAAATGAACCACATTTTTGAAAGATTCGGCCTTCATGATAGAGAAGCAGGAGAAGCCACTCAGCGAGATGTGGAAATCCAGGCTCAGTGCGGATTTGCTGTCACCCCTCCTTTCTTATACATGAACAGCATTTAGGCTGCAGAATGTTTCACACCAAACCACAGAGGGGTCAAATATAAGCAACACATAATTCTCAATTCACTTCCATTTATCAATTTTTGACTTTGTTTAAAATCTGTCTGTGGTCAAACTGAACAATGATTCATGGGATTTGTATTACCCACTGAAACACTTTCTTTTCTTGGTCAGTCATGTTTGCAATTCAAAGGGCAGCACGGTGGCGCAGTGAGTAGCACTGCTGCCTCACGGCGCCGAGGTCCCAGGTTCGATCCCGGCTCTGGGTCACTGTCCGTGTGGAGTTTGCACATTCTCCCCGTGTTTGCGTGGGTTTCGCCCCCACAACCCAAAAAGGTGCAAGCTAGGTGGATTGGCCACTCTAAATTGCCCCTTAATTGGAAAAATGATTGGGTACACTAAATTTATAAAAAAAAAAAAAAAATGTTTGCAATTCAATGGTGTATATTTCAATAACAATGGTGTTATTCGGAGTGAAGACACAAGAGCTATTCAAAATGAAGTCATATATAACAAAAATATACTGATGTTCAACATTGAATAATGAAACAAATATTGAGTAGAATTGGTGGAAATTTTCTGTAGGAAGATAAGAATGATGCCTTAATGATTGAACATAGCACTATTCTGTTTGATATTTACTGAACAAATGCGAAAGTTCAATGTGCGGAACTTGGCTATCAGTTTCTGCTCAGCCATTCTGCGTTGTCGCACGTCCTGAAGGCCAAACCCTTACCAGAAGATCAGAGGCTGACTGCTGAAGTGTTCCCCGACTATAAGGGAACATTCTTGCCTGGCGATTGTTGCGCGATGTCCGTTCGTTCATTGTAGCAGCGTCTGCATGGCCTTGACAATGTACCACGCCTCGGGACATCCTTTGCTGCAGCTTATGAAGTAGATAAGGTTGGCCGAGTCGCAGCATTACACGTTCTCACGTGTAATGGTGGTACCCATGTTGATGATCTGGCACGTCTTGCAGAGGTTGTCATGGCAGGGTTGTGTGGTGTCATGATCGCTGTTCTCCTGAATGTTAGGTAGTTTGCTGCAATCAATGGTCTGTTTGAGGTTGTGCGGTTGTTTGGAGGCAAGCAGTGTTGATGGCCTTGGCAAGATGTTCATCTTCATCGATGACGTGTTGAAGACTGCGAAGAAGATGCCGTAGTTTCTCCGCTCCAGGGAATTCATCAGGTGAATGAGGCACCGGAAGTTTTTCCACAGACCCCAAGAGGCCGACAGCGAACCCAATGAGCCAACCAATGAAATGGAAAAGCAGACCGAGAGATCTGTGGGACTGGAAGATCCAGCCAGTAGGAAGGACTGGAAAACCTCACCCATCGAAACAATCTAATCAGCTGATTCTACAGCTCCTCTTCCACTAAACCACTCAGTAAAACTGCCTCGAAGACCTTTCTTGTCCAAATTCTGAACTCACATCTTTCTCCTCTTTTCCTGCTGTCTCCCATCATGCTCTCTCAGCGTTTATCTTGTCTGTGAGACTTACCCTTTGCTTCTTTGATCCAATTCTCAAAAAACTTTTAACATCGAACTTCCACAATCATAGAATTTACAGTGCAGAACAGGCCATTCGGCACATCGAGTCTGCACTGGCCCTCGGAAAGAGCACCCTTCTCAAGCCCACACCTCCATCCTATCCCCACAACTCAGTAACCCCACTTAACCCTTTTGGCCACGAAGTGCAATTTAGCATGGCCACTCCACCTAACCTGCACATCTTTGGACTGGGGGAAAACAGGAGCACCCAGAGTAAACCCACGCAGACACAGGGAGGATGGGCATACTCCGCACAGACAGTGACCCAAGCAGGAATCGAACCTGGGACAGTGGAGCTGTGAAGCAACTGTGCTAACCACTGTGCTACTGTGCTGCCCCTGATTTATTGGATTCAAGTTCAAATACAAGCCACGCTGAAGCATCTGCAATGGTGGGGTTTGAACCTGCATTCTCAGAGAATTGTGCTGGGTCTCGGGATTACTCATCCAGTGACAATACCACGACACCAACACCTCCCCAGTCAAGCACTCCATGGACTTGTCTCTTCCTGTGTCTGTCATCTCCTCCAGCTCCACAACCCCCCCCCCCCCCACCGAGATATCTACACAGCTCTGATCCTGGACTCTTGCACACCCCCGATTCTAATTACTCCGCCATGGTTTTAAGTTCCCTTCGGCCCCAAGCACTGAATTCCCTCCCTAAACCTCCCCGTTTCCACCTCACTTACCTCCTTTCAGACTCTTTAAAACTCACCTCTTTGACCAAGTTTTTGGTCACCTGCCCTAATATCTCCTTTTGTGTCTGGGTGTCTCACTTTGTTTTATAATGTTCCTGTGAAGTTGACTGGGATGATTTATGATGTTAAAGGTGTTATATAAATAGAAGTTGTTGTTGTTGACTGTCACCCTGACCTCCTGTTTTACAATATCCCATTGGTTTCACAGCAAACTCTATCTCTGATGTTTTGCCCCCTGCGGGTTTGCAGCCTCTATAAAGACGGCGGCCGTTAACTCAGGCCTGTCACCGGGAGCAGGCCGCAGCTGTCCCCCAGCTCGATGCAAACCCGGGCCCGGAAACTTCTTATTGGGGTTTGGAACCTCCACCGGGTTTCAGTGAAACCACCCGGCCGAGCCCAGCATCGGCTCTGCGCATGCTCCAGCTCACATTGCCCGGGGAGTGATTCACGGCAGCTCTGGACCAGCTCCAGCTTCAGTTTGAAGTGAGGCAGTTTGAAGTGAGAGTTGTTGGTGGTGTGAGGAAGGTGAGTTCCCCATCCTACCTGCCTCAGCTTGTGTTTTGCCTGGTGGAAGCATCCAGGGCTGCAGCCTTCAGTCCTCCCGCCCCTCTGCCTGAGGTGGGAGTGGGAGCACCTGGGACTGCAGACCCTGCCCTCTGTCCTCCCGGCCCTCTGCCTGACGTGGGACCACCTGGGGCCTGTTGCTGCCCCCTCCCAGGGTGAAGACCCTGCCCTCTGTCCTCCCACCCCTCTGAGGTGGGAGTGGGACCATCTGGGCTAAAGACTGTACTGTGGGGTCCTGCAGCTGTTGGACAGTACTGTGAGGAACGCTGCCCCACCCCGCTCTCTCTCCCTGCAGGGTGAGGAACGCTGCCCCATCCTGCTCTCTCCCTGCAGGGTGAGGAACGCTGCCCCACCCTGCTCTCTCCCTGCAGGGTGAGGAACGCTGCCCCACCCTGCTCTCTCCCTGCAGGGTGAGGAACGCTGCCCCACCCTGCTCTCTCTCCCTGCAGGGTGAGGTGCACTGCCCCACCCGGCTCTCTCTCCCTGCAGGGTGAGGAACGCTGCCCCACCCTGCTCTCTTCCTGCAGGGTGAGGAACGCTGCCCCACCCTGCTCTCTCTCCCTGCAGGGTGAGGTGCACTGCCCCACCCTGCCTGCTCTCCCTGCAGGGTGAGGAACGCTGCCCCACCCTGCTCGCTCTCCCTGCAGGGTGAGGTGCACTGCCCCACCCGGCTCTCTCTCCCTGCAGGGTGAAGAACGCTGCCCCACCCCGCTCTCTCTCCCTGCAGGGTGAGGTGCACTGCCCCACGCTGCTCTCTTCCTGCAGGGTGAGGAACGCTGCCCCACCCCGCTCTCTCCCTGCAGGGTGAGGAACGCTGCCCCACCCTGCTCTCTCTCCCTGCAGGGTGAGATGCACTGCCCCACCCTGCTCTCTCTCCCTGCAGGGTGAGGAACGCTGCCCCACCCTGCTCGCTCTCCCTGCAGGGTGAGGTGCACTGCCCCACCCGGCTCTCTCTCCCTGCAGGGTGAGGAACACTGCCCCACCTGCTCTCTCTCCCTGCAGGGTGAGGAACGCTGCGCCACCCTGCTCTCTCTCCCTGCAGGGTGAGGAACACTGCCCCACCTGCTCTCTCTCCCTGCAGGGTGAGGAACGCTGCCCCACCCTGCTCTCTCTCCCTGCAGGGTGAGGAACACTGCCCCACCTGCTCTCTCTCCCTGCAGGGTGAGGAACGCTGCCCCACCCTGCTCTCTCTCCCTGCAGGGTGAGGAACGCTGCCCCACCCTGCTCTCTCCCTGCAGGGTGAGGAACGCTGCCCCACCCTGCTCTCTCCCTGCAGGGTGAGGAACGCTGCCCCACCCCGCTCTCTCTCCCTGCAGGGTGAAGAATGCTGCCCCACCCCGCTCTCTCCCTGCAGGGTGAGGAACGCTGCCCCACCTGCTCTCTCTCCCTGCTGTGTCCTCCTTTGCGGCACCTCCGTTTCGGGTGCCGCATCCTCAATTTTTGTCTTTGTCACGTGGCCGGGTGGTACCAGGGGTGGGTATGGCCTGCACCTCGGGGGCATCCTCCTTTCCGATGTGGGCAGGGCGGCCATTAAGCTATGCGGGGGCGGTAACCTCTCGTCCCTCCGCTGCCTCCGCGGCGCCCTCTCCCTTTCATCTGCTCACGAGGCAGCTGGGGGGTAAAATGCTAAGCCCACCCTTCCATGACCATTGAAGCGGCACCCGTACGATGGTCGGGGTTATCGGCCCCTCGGCCATCGTTGCCGCATCAAGGATGTACGGCAAGGCCGTGTTTTTGCTGCGGGTCGAGCAGACGGTCCACCGGGCCCTGGAAAGGGGGCTCTCGGTGGGTGGACCCGCTGGAGGCCACCGCTGAACATATCGGACTATCAAACATCCCGCCCTACCTCCCTAGTGAGCTCCTCCCTCCCCAAAATCTCAACCAACTGGGGGAGGTCAGGCCCGGGGTGGCCCCGCTGTCGCTCGGCCTGCGGGACCTCTCCCTTCGTCATACATACTCCTTCCGGGGTCAGGTCTACTCCTTCCGGGGTCAGGCCTTTGTCCCCCTGACCCGGAAGGTCACGGAGGGAGGTTTCCTGGTCTCCCATGAAGGGGAGAACTTTAACATTATTTGGTCTGTGGACGGCCTGCGGTGCCTCGCCTGTAGAGAGCTGGGGCACAATCGGGGCAACTGCCCCACCCTGACGGCCGCCACCAACACCACCTCTGCGGCGGCCGTGGCTGGTACCGCCCCACCTCCTCCTCTACCCCGCGGCCGGCCCCTGACAACACCGCGGCTGCTGGGGGGTGGGGAGGGGGAACCGCGGCTGCTGGGGGGTGGGGAGGGGGAACCGCGGCTGCTGGGGGGTGGGGAGGGGGAACCGCGGCTGCTGGGGGGTGGGGAGGGGGCACCGCGGCTGCTGGGGGAGGGGGCACCGCGGCTGCTGGGGGGAGGGGGCACCGCGGCTGCTGGGGGGGAGGGGGAGGGGGCACCGTGGCTGCTGGGGGGGGGGGCACCGCGGCTGCTGGGGGGGGGGGGGGAGGGGGAACCGCGGCTGCTGGGGGGTGGGGAGGGGGAACCGCGGCTGCTGGGGGGTGGGGAGGGGGAACCGCGGCTGCTGGGGGGTGGGGAGGGGGAACCGCGGCTGCTGGGGTTGGGGAGGGGGAACCGCGGCTGGTGGGGGTGGGGAGGGGGAACCCCAGCTGCTGGGGGGTGGGGAGGGGGAACCGCGGCTGCTGGGGGGTGGGGAGGGGGAACCGCGGCTGCTGAGGGTGGGGAGGGGGAACCTCCGCTGGGCCAGCCTCAGCGCAAGAAAAAAAAAGACGAAACGCGCGGCGGCACAGGAGGGGAACCGGGCCCCTCCAAGACCTCGGCCCGACCCCGCCCGCTGTCCCCGCGTCCAGCTCCAAGGCCGCAGCCTCCTCTCGGGATGCCCCCCTCCTCTGAACAACCTGAGGGGCCGGAGAGACCACCGACCAGGCTCCAGAGGGGGGTGGTGAGACCGTTGAGGGTTCCGAGGCAGGGGAGGGTCAGCCCCCCTCCCCCCCCCCCCCGGCCATCCCCCCCCCCCCGGCCCTCCCCCCCCCCCCCCGGCCATCTCCCCCCCCCCCTCCCCCCTTGCCATCCCAGGGGCCGGGCGACGCGGAGGAGGGGGACGCTGCTGAGGCCTCCCCAGTTATGGAGGCCGTGCAGCAGGGTGACTCTGAGCCGTCCCCTCCCTGCAAGCGCTGCCTGTCTGGGCAGGAGGAGGGGGAGTGCGGGTCTCCCGTACTAATACCCATCCCCCTGACACCCTGCCCAAAACACAGTAAAAAAAGCCAGGCCAGGGGGGCCTTCAAGACCCCCGGGCCAAGGGCAGCATGGTGGCCTAGTGGTTAGCACAACCGCCTCACGGCGCTGAGGTCCCAGGTTCGATCCCGGCTCTGGGTCACTGTCCGTGTGGAGTTTGCACATTCTCCCCGTGTCTGCGTGGGTTTCGCCCCCACAACCCAAAAATGTGCAGAGTAGGTGGATTGGCCACGCTAAATTGCCCCTTAATTGGAAAAAATAATTGGGTAATCTAAATTTATAAAAAAAAAAAGAAAAAAAAAAAAAAAGACCCCCGGGCCGGTCGAGCTGCTGTCAGCCCCCGAGCCGGTCGAGCTGCTGTCGGCCCCCGAGCCGGTCGAGCTGCTGTCGGCCCCCGAGCCGGTCGAGCTGCTGTCGGCCCCCGAGTAGGTGGAGCCGGGGCCCAGCGGAGACGGTGCCCTCGCAGACCCATCCCGCCCGATACAGTTTTACTCCCCGGGTTCCTCTGCTTCACCATCGCCGGGGGCTGGCAGCAGCCACCATGTTCGGGTCGTGGATGGGGGAGGATGGGGAAGGTGCCCCGCTCTCTACACCCTGGTCGGTGTCGCTGGGAGCCCGGTTTTCATCCCGGAGACCCTCCGGGTCGCTCCTCGGACCATTCCGAGGCCCCGGCCCCGGGGGTGGGAACGGGGTCACCACCGTCCACAGACCCAGAACCGCGAGGGGAGCCTGCGAGGGACCCGCCTGAGGACAACCCTGGGGGTGGGGTCGACTCGGGCCTAGGGTTAGCCGGTGGGCCCGTGCCGCTCGCCACACTCCATGTGGTGGGGGACTCGGGCTCGGGTGGTGACCGCTCGGAGGAGGGAGGCTGCTCGGTGGTGGGTGAGGAGGATGATTTAAATGCTCTCTGCTGCGAGGCCGAGGGTCACCCGGCACCCAGTCTCCCCTCATCCCCGTTGGGGAACTCCGAGCATTTCTGGGTGAACACCATGGTCAACCCGGACTGTGTGCGACTGACCCTGAAAAGCTGGGAAAATCTGGGGCTGCTCCTTGAGTCCACCCGGGCCTATGCCAGAGAGGCTCCCGACTTTGATCAGGACCAGGGGGAGCAGCGCCAAGCTGTTCAGTTCCTCGTGGGACTCCTGAGGGAGTGGAGGGGGCGATCAACCCCCACTCCCTCTGAGCACGGGGGCGTTCAACCCCCACTCCCTCTGAGCACTAAAAGGTGATGGTGACGGACACACAATACTACTGACATGGAGGTAACCCTAGCCAGCCTCAACATCAACGGCAGCAAGAACACGCACCGCCGTTTCCAGTTCTTCTCTATTCTTCGGGATGGAAAGTACGGGGTGTGCTTCCTGCAGGAAACCCCACGCCATTCCGGGTGACGAAGCTCAGTGGACCCTGGAGTGGCAAGGAGGAGTCTTCATGAGTCACCTGGCCCCACGTTCGGGCGGGGAGACTATCTTGTTGGCTCCACATTTTCAGCCGGAGATCTTGTGGGTCAAGGAGCCAGTGCCAGGCCGTCTGCTGCACCTGAAGGTCTGTGACGGGGCAGTGCTGATCCACTTTATAAACGTGTACGCTCCGGCAGAAGGACCGCAGCAGGCGACATTCTTTGGAAAAGTGTCCACTCTTCTTGGCACCATCCCGGTGGGCGAGTGCATCGTCCTCGGAGGAGATTTTAATTGCACCCTCCAGGACAAGGACTGTGGTGGAGTCCAGCACAGCTCGGCGGCGGTGGTGAAGTTGAGGGACCTGGTTAGGTCCTTTGACTTGGTAGACGTCTGGCGGACTCTCCATCCTGAATTGCGGGCGTATACCTTTGTGCGGCCTCCGTTTAGAGCGTCCAGAATCGACCATCTTTACATTTCCAAGACGTACTTGCCCAGCGTTCCGACGGCTTCCATGGAGCAGGTGCCGTGCTCGGATCACCACCTGGTGTGGGCGGGGTTCGCCCTGTCCCGCGCTCAGACACGGTCCGCACACTGGCACTTTAACAACCTGCTGCTGGAGGACGAGCGGTTCCTGGACTCGTTCTGCCGTTTCTGGGCCGGCTGGAGAAGGAAGCGGGGTGGCTTCCCCTCCTTGAGGCTATGGTGGGATGTGGGAAGCCACATCCGTGCCGTCTGTCGGGGTACACGAAGGGGTCCATGGCGAGGCGGAACTCCACGATCGCCAAATTGGCTGAGGAACTCCTCAATCTGGAGTCACGTCTTGCTCAGCCCAATGAGGACCCGGCCCTGGGGCTGGTGTACAGAGAGGAGGGGCACGCTATGGGACCTGCAACTTGCCGGGTCCCGCGGCGCATACATGAGGTCACGGATCCGTGCCCTGATGGATATGGACCGCGGCTCCCCCTTCTTCTACTCGCTGGAAAGGTGACGCGGGGCCCGTCAGCAGATTTCTACGCTGCTGGCCGACGACGGGTC